>NC_056728.1:295674620-295844620 GCF_019279795.1 Protopterus annectens
GATGACCACCATCGCTACACAGGATGTCAATGGCCATGCCCATGCACAGAAGGACATCACTGACACAAGGTGTCACTGGCCCTGGCCACACGCTTAGTAATATACGTCCGTTCGGACTGTACTGTGTGTCGATCTACACAACTGCATACTGGGCATGCTCACACACTTAGCAATTGCAAAAGGCTGTCTTGCATGCAGATGGAGTCTAAACACACAAGGGCTCAGTTTGGACTGTCCTGTGTGTCCATCTACACAACGGTGTACTGGGCATGCTCACACACTTAGCAGTTGCAAATGGCCGTCTTGCATGCAGATGGAGTCTAAACACGCAAGGGCTCAGTTTAGACTGTCCTGTGTGTCCATCTACACAACAGCGTACTGGGCATGCTCACACACTTAGCAGTTGCAAAGGGCCATCTTGCATGCAGATGGAGTCTAAACACGGAAGGGCACAGTAAGGTATAACTGTCCCCGCGCACAGGGCGGACAATCACATGCAGTGACCAGTACACACTCAGGTGCCATCACAGCTGTCACAGGTGCAGATCACAGATCTACACACAGCAGTCTACACTGTAGCCCTCAAGACATCACCATGTTGTTGGTGCAGCAATACACAGCCATACATTACCACAACACCATGTGACACATGACCAGTGGACTCTACAGAGGTCTACAGCAACTGTGCAGAGTACACATGTACCAACAGGGTTCCAACAGGTGTTATGTATTGCAATGATACCACTATACATGACCAGGTCGGCTCAAGACATACCAGGGGCCCTTAGTCTTTCACAGCTGTGACAGATGAGTGTTGCTGTACACCAACGAACGCACATGTCAGACATGTGATTGCAGTGGATGTGTGCATGGACTACACACACAACACATATGTACATAGCATAGCATTTGCTGTCCGCCGTGCAGACAAGTGGCTTAAGCAATCATACGCACGCAAATGGAAGGTGGGTCCATATCTGTTGAATGCTCACAGTACAGGCGGTAGCAATGTTGACCGAAGACACATTCCCCTGTACTAGTCACCCATGACACCCGTGATATCATACCACAGTCCATGTGTTATGTATGTCAACACACATGTCCATCAATAGCAATGCATACAAATATGGCTACAGGAGACGCATGTAGGACCAACACACATGTACAATCTGTACTGTGCATGCAACAACCATGCATGTGCAGTGGCTGACATCCGTAACTCATCTGTGCCTAACTACAACATGCAGTCACAATGCAACCCCATCATTGACACCTGTATATGGTGACATACTGACAGTATGGTTGGTTGTACATCATGTATGGAGGGATGTGTGTACATAAAGTGGTGATCCATCTGTGTAGATGGATGTTTGCTGGAGACGGCTCACAGGTGAGTCACACGCCATCCTACCATGACATGTGCAAAACAGTACGCTATGTCACTGTTACTTGACGGTGATGACATAACACTTACACAGCGGTCAGGTGTTACTGACTGTACATCACATGACACCTGTAACACTTACATCCTCCCGTGTGCATATAGCAGCACAATTGCCAGACATAGCATTGGTACACATAATGCGGACAATACCGCTGCATGTCTGTCAAACGTCTCATCATATGGCAGGTGTATCATTCCCAGCACTGCCATGTGTGTCCGCTTGTGTGACCACATATTCCACATCTGGTGGGGATTATGTCCCAATTGTTACACACCCCTGTACACCATTGTAGAGATCTGTACATACTGCAGTGGCTATCCGTATACACATTTGTGGTCACCACAGTGTGTGTGTATGTATGTATGGCTGTCTGGTGCTTGGTGTGAGGGTGTATGCTACCATACAGTGAAAACAGGATCACTAACCCCTCATGGTGATGTAGTCTACTACCCTGTTGATGCCATCGGTCCCAGCCATACTGGCTACCTGTGCATGTTCCTTCTCTGTGTCATGTTGTGTGGGTGCAAAGTACTGTGAGGGTGATGACCATATAGGCAAGGGTCTTCAACTCAACACTATAGGGTGTGCATTATAGTGTTGTAGACCCCATGAATGTGGGCATGTTCCTGTATGTTCCTGTAATGTGACAGGGTATTACTGCTACACAGTGTGGCCTCATGCTATCAAGTGGCCTCTAACGTCATCATTGGCCAGACTGCTGTGTACAACCCCTGCTCCATGTCAAAATACCTGTAATGTTTCCTGGTATGTATGTCACGTCTCTGGCCACTGTAGCCTGTTTAACTGACCACATGCTTCAGGTGCAGTATATGTGCGGACATCTGTGTCATGTTAGACTTTCCAACAGTCAGGTTGAGGGTACGTTTAGCATGCTGATATTGCCATAAGTGCCTGTGAGTACTCCACAGTTACACATGGGGGACTGCAAACACTGCTACCTGTAGGCACATGCCAGTACACCATAGGAGGGAACCAGGGCATCATTACCAACATGCTGTTACTGTTGTAACTGAAACACATACTGAGAACATATCACATTGCATGCTGCACCTGTACTACATGGTATGCCTGGTGCATGTCAACAGTACACAACTGATGTCATATACAGATCTCTCACTATTCACACACAACCAATGCAACATACACTTCCCTCACTATGCATACACAAGTAATGTAACATACACTTCTCACTATTCTGTTCACCCTATGCATCAGACCATTTGAGCATATCCCTGCACCAATGGTGTGGATGACAGGGATGCGGCACAGGCTTCATCCTATGCACAGGGTGATAATGTTTGCCAGGGGCATAGGCTGCACCAATGGATGACATCATGTGTGTGGGTAAGGGCCGGTGATTTGATTGGACATGTCTGTTCAGTATGCATGTGGGTGTAGTGGAGCCCTACAGTTGTGTTTGCTGTGTGTGTGTATGTGTGCACACAGTTCTGTCATTTGTGAGGCCTACACAAGGGTATTATCAACAGCTCCAGATTGTACAGACCAGGTTGTACAGCTCACTGTGTCCAGCCATGGCCACGTGTCCTGTGCCTGCCAGGGGTTGCACGGGCACTATCAGGCGGAGGTACAGAATGGCTACTGTCCGATGACACATGGCCCCTGGAACCGTGTCCTCACTGGGAACATCCAGGGCCATGTCCACGTGGCCTGCTGTGTCCTGGTGTGGACAGCGCAGCACCATCTGCACTGCTACTGCTACCAGCACTATGGGAGCGGCCATGTGAGGTGGCACGCTCACGTTGACCTGCACTAGGTGGTGTAGCTGGCCTATGTCCATGTGGCCTATGCCTCACCCTACCAGATGTTCCAGCACAGACAACTCATGCTCGCGGATTGCCATGCCATGGTCAAGGATTCTGACCAGGTCACCCAATCACCTGTCAAGAACATCAGCAATCTGCTGTTGAGCACCTGCCAATGCCTGGATGTTGTTGTTTAGGGTACAGATAGCAGCCCTCTGCAGCCTCTGCCCTTCTCTGTTCTGCAGTTCAGCACGTGCCTGTGCCGCCATTACAGTCTAGAACATGTGTCTGGTGATTCCAGCTGCTGCGCTATGTCCTGCAGATGCATGTCTGCCAGAGGTCCTCCTATGAGCAGCACCGGCCATATGCCTGTGTGGCACATCTGCAGTCAGTACACTGACACCATGGTGTGGAGACACACCTTCTGTAGCCACCACACGTTCCTGTTCAATGCTAGCAGACGCTGACTGTCCTTCCTCTATGGCCACTGGTGATGCGGTATGTGTTGGCAGCTGAACTGTGTGCGGGGAAGAGGGGGACATAGCTGGGATGGCAACCGTTGGCACAGATTCAGCCCCTGACAAACCTGCCTGTACCTCATGCATATGTTCATCACTGCTAGCATCTGTGGGGACACTAGCATCAGATGGACTGCAGGAGGATAACGCACCTAAATCACCTGTGAATGCAAAGAAAGACTCTAAATCACAATAGACACACACTGACACACACATGCACTGACAGACACACTTACACACACACACACTGACACACACACACACTGACACACCATGCATGTGATATGACAGATGGCATGCAGCATGCTTGTGATACAGCTGACAGCATGCGGCTCAGACATCAATAGCGTTTGTAAGCATACCCCCTGGAATGCACACTACAGCAAGTAGGTGTCATATCATTAGCCATGCAATTCACACGATCATGGTAGTATGCATGCATCCCCATGATACACCATGTGGACCAGAACAGGATAAGAGTACACATGTCTGACGTGACCTTGACATGTAATCTGCTGATGTGTGCATTAACATGCATATATGTCTGACACAATGGTGTCCTGACACATGTACAGCATTGTACTGGGTATCACATTGCAGTGTTGTCCGTATGCCCTACAGATAGAATGCATGTTGAGCAAATGTGCATGGGCATGGTAGGGGACTGTGAGCCATCTACATTGCTGTACAGTGTGAAGTACAGACACTGTGCCATTGCATGGCATCATGAGGTGTCTATATTGCTAAACAGTGCCTAATATGTACACATTGCATATCCAGAACTGCATGCATACCCATGACATACCTGTGGATTGTGACCCACGATGCTGAGGTGTATACACACCACACCAAACCATGCTGTGTCATCTGACAGGTCACTGGAGGACATACAGATGACACCCCTGCACGATAACTACAGAGTGTTAGCTGCCTGGCAACCATGTCCACACATAGCGGACCTGTCACTTCACCATTTCACACATGACATTGATGTACCACACACACAAGGTGCCCAGCTAACAGTGAAGTCCTACGGCAGCAAGGGAAATGTACAGTATCTGTGGCTTGGTGTCACTGTCAGTGGAAGCTGTAGAGGTGACTACTGTCATGCTATGACACAGGCGTAATGTTCAACACATCTTATGAGATAGACGTCAGTGACACCTCCACTAGCTGTGCACAGGCATTTAAGATGTGCAGCGTCCCACATCACCTGTACAATCAGTCTAGTAGGGCTGTAATTGGACCATGTGTGGACAAAGTGAGACAGGGTGCATCCACATCGCATCTACTGTGTGGCTACATGTCTCTGGCCATCCCCCATGGCCATGTGTGCACATGTGTTGGTCATATGTGTGTGATGGCCATATATCACACATGTCTGTGTTGTCCCATATGACATACACCCATAGATGTCGGATATGTCACCATCCACAGTGCTATGCAGACAACAGGTGTATGTGTGGTATGTGGGGTATGGGTTATGGGAAAGTGTGACAATATTGCAGCCAAAACACTACGTCTGAGACATGTCAGATGGCACATCACAATATGTGTACCCATTGCAGGGGCATATAACACAATGATGATGCCTGTGGGCTGTCACTGCTCACTGTGTGGTACTGTTTTGTGTACCACACATTTTGTTCCACTGTATAGTACATATGCCTCCCTTGTAGAACACCTCCACCATTGTATGCACAGCTGGACACACATGTAGCAATGACAAATACTGTGGTTTCATGTATGTGTGTCATTTCATTTGTATATATTGCACATGGTTGGCCTGTGTGGATGATGGGTGATGCAACCTGTATATCATGTCTGGAATGAACATCATGTGTACAAGTATTAACTGGCCACATGGCGAATAGATCTATGCTTTGACATGCCTGATACCGATGACAGTCTCACCTGCAACAGACAGAGGTACCTGTATAGGGGTAACACAGCAGTATGAACATTATCCATGACTGTATGACAGCCACAGGGTGCACTGTGCAAGTTAACACATTCGCCTGTACAATAGCATATAGTAAGCACATGTATGCGTACCATACCTCTCAACCTCTTAGAACAATAAATCTGGACAAAGCCTACTATGATGGGGGACAATAGGGACAGATGTTAAATATTGCTCTTACAAACTTAGAAAGTTGCTAGAATAATAGGTTTGCATGCACATGGTTTTTACAAGGAATGTGCAGTCGTAAACACAAATGTTTGTCATCATTTAATGACTCCAATCCTCAGCTATTTGCCAGAAAGGGACAGATATTAAGGGGAACACACTGACAATATGATGCAGACATCTGGACATTCTGCAAATACTTGTACAGTTCAGAGGTATGGTGAATACACAGGGTAGCATACTGTAGTATGCAGCATGTGTCCACATACCTTGCATATGTTGTTACATTATATGATGTACAGTGACACATGCATGTACGTGGGATATACTGGCCATATGTTCAGTACTGACTTACCAGGCAACTCCAGGCTAATTGGTTGGGAGACACCCACCTCCATGATGGCTGCTAGTGTTTGTGGGAGCTGTTCCGAGGGTGTCCCCAGACTGGCCAGTAGCTCATCTGTGTGTGTGAGTGGAGGCTGGGTTGGTGGCCCACCACCTGTTCCACCTTGTTCCCTGGCGATTGCAGTGGCACGCTGTTTTTCATGATGTATCAAGTCCGTGCAGTGTCTGCGCACCTGCTGGTAGGTGCGGTTGTGGCCACCCACTTCGTTGACCCTCCTGCGAAGATCCTGCCACAGGTCGTCCCACTGCTGTGCATGCTGTGGCACATGGCTAAACAACACCTCGTGGTTCTCATGGAGGTACGGTATTAGGACATCATCCTCCTGTCGGCTGTATGCTGGTAGGCGTGTACGAGGCATTATCTGTAAGACATAATGAAGGTGACAGGTCACATTTTCAGACATGTACAGTGATACCGCTGCACATACATTTCTAGTACATCTGCACAGTTATCTTTGAAAATCATCATGACACGACTGGCATGTATGTGTCTCACACATGTAACACCCATCATGCATTGGATATCATCGCCATATATGTGTGTCACGTCATTACAGTATTCATACTGAATGTGACTGCTGTCTTCATGTGGGCATGTCTGTTTGCCTGCACTGGCATTCTTACCTATCTGCACATGCCTGGATGTGTCCACGGTAATGCTGTTGACCTTGATGCTGTGTATATGTCACATATCAACACAGACACAGCCTTAATGGACTTGGGCAGTGACAATGCACAAGTATGCATGGCAACCTGTACATGCATCTGTTTTGCCATAGACATCTACACTGCACTGTACAGCTGTTCAACATCCTGCCACGGATTGCCTGTGTTGCACATGTGATAGACATGGGACAATGGCTAGTCGGACGTCATTCGCAGGTAAGGTTATCGGCTATAGCATGTACGGGCAGGGTTTACTAGCTGTATCTGACACCCATTACGCCACCGGGAGGGGCATCAGTGACACATTACTGATCCAGACAGTTGATACTACATCTACCATACGGCCATCACACCATGTATGACAGGGATGATATGTGCAGCTATGTAGACAGGGCTGCATGGTATGGCGGGAGTATGTCACAGGTATGGCACAGGGATCTGTCCAGCATGTGGCCATCCTAGTCGTAGGATCGTGGTTGTCCATGACTTATGTCTTTCAGATCAGGCTATGGACATATAGCATGTCCAACAGCATAGTGTGGCATATGTCTGTATGCAAGGTGGATAGCATGCTGCATATTGGAGGTGAGTATTGTGGAGGCTGGTATCGGCCATCCACACATGGCCCCTACCCCTTGAAGGTGATATGTTTTCCAATATTGGTCACACGGGTGCTGTGTATGCCTGTCCAATGATCTCCGTGCTTATGGATGCCACCCTGTCATGACATGGGTACCTCGGATGACTACCTAAAGGGCCATGGAGACGTCTTCAACTCAGGGAGGTGTACTGCACAACACCATCCCTAACACAGTGTCCATAATGTTGACCACAGCCTTGGTGGTACTTAATGGGTACAGGGATATTCCCCTAGCGGTGACATTGCTGATATCATCCACCAGAATGTGCACATATGTCACACACCTCACACACACAGCCCATTCTGTATGTTGTTCATAATACTCTGACAACTATTGCCCATAGGTCATGGCCATTCACATCCTCACATACACAGATGGCTGACATTTGTCTGTGTGGTATGGGCTACAATGAGGGTGGGGTACAACACATTAACCCTGGTTTACTCTAGCTGACACCAGTGTGATATGCACATGTCACTGTAGCACCTTTAGTAGTTGTGAGTCTGTCAACAGGCCACTGGTAGAACGCTCCTGTGACATACAAAGGCATTTGTAGTCAAACATCCGTACTGTCTTGTACATCTGTACTGCTAACATCTACATTGATAATGGTTCATGGACTTGCAGACCATACCCGGCAGTGTTCTGATGCGGTGCCACCAGTCATGACTGTCGTCAACATTTGTGGGTTGATATTATCCAACACCCTATCTGTATTGTATGTTCATGCTCAGCACTTGTTCAGAGCTTCATGGCACGTTATGAGCTACTGCTTAGTATAGCACCCATTTCACACCAGTCCTCACAGGTACACTGTCTGTCCATACATTTCCAGCTTGCTTACAGTACAACAGCTGTCGTACACACATCACTCACATATCTCGTGAGACATGGTGGTTTATATGGCATGTCCACCTGGCACGTACCAGTTATATACAGGCATGTCCAACTGGCATGTATCAGTGCTATTGCCTGTCTATATCATGACTATGTTGTACAAGTGGCACTAGAGCTATTCTCATGTACACAGTCAATGCACACCTCCCAACATACAACAGTACAGCCTGTGAGGGATGCACATATGCAGCCCTGCTGGGGGTTATAGTGTCACCAACCCTGACTGCACCTGACAGTCATGTGGGGATGTGTAACATTCGCAACACACCCCACTCATCACATAGTCTCACATGATCCCCACCACAGGCCACACATACGAGGACACCTTGTGCAGTACCCCTCCATACTCTGTGTGAGCACCAACAGCAGCCCACATCACCAAACACAACCACACCAACCAATAGCCCACAGACACATGTGTGCCCATCACATACAGCCAATAGGGTGTCATAACATACACAACACACCTGTCATAGGTGACTCTGTCGGCAGTCACACTGCTGTTCCACTCAGCAGGCTACACAAGACGATAGTCACTTACATCCTGCTGTCGGGTAACTGGTTCTGCAACATAACCTATGCACCCATGCCACACCTCAGCAGGTACGATGTGACTGTCATTTTCCATGTTAGTGTGACTGAAGTTGTATCTCAGGGCACAGACTACGTGTGCAGGGACATGCAATAGCCCACCAGTCTTGTAACCCTGATGGTGTGGCCTGAGCCCTGGGGAGCATTTTGCAGTCATCCGGACCTGTTACCACTGTACAACGACCGACTGTGTCACTCCAACAGTTGCCCATGCTTCTGCTGTCATTCCACAGGAGTTTGGTACCTGTCCACTTTGACTGACCTGGTCAAACAACATGATGCTTTGGCACAGTTGACCTGCACCTGTCAGCCCTGGGAGTACGGATCACATGTTGAACTCTTGCTGCTTTTATACTGCCTGTCTTGCACAGTGTCCAATAGCAGTAACCACCAGAACGGGAACTGGCTAGCGAAACATGTGTTCATGTAACACAATGCTTAACATCTTCCTCTGTGACGCACACAGGCAAGGCACACCTGATACTGCACCACTTCAATATCTCTGCATGACTGGGACCTGCCTCTAGGCTCTGCAGAGCACACCTGCAATGACTGGTTATAGACAGACCGTACCTCTCAGGCACATACCTGGACTGGCACACCCACGGCTGAGGTGTCCCCATATTCCACTATGTTGTACACACATCCCAGCTGGTTACTTAGCACAATGCATCACAGGTGCTCCATGTGCAAATAACTGTGTCCGGAACTGCTATACACAGTGTTACAAGCTTCGGATTCAATATACCCCACGGTTACCAGACCTCATTTCATGGTGTACTGGACATTTGGGCTCAGACTTCTGCTACTGATGTGAGACTGACAGTAACCCACACTTGACTGTGATAGCCACACATGTACCAACACATTAGGTGTATGCTGTCCGTGAGTCATAACCTCCGCCCTGCAGGATTGACCCATACACACCACCTCCAAGACCAACAGTATCCTTGACATGGGCACTACCAACATGTGACTGCTGTTCCACACCTGGGGTTATCCCCTCATTGGTGGAATCCGAACATATGCTACTCACCCTTGTTAGCCACATACCGGCACCACACACTTCATGGCATACACAGTACAAGAGCACTGCAACACCTACTACAGATGTCTTATGACAGCGGTAGTTGACGTCATGACACACGTGCAGGTGGACAATGCGCATACAAATGCTGAGACATACCCTAGTGCACTTCATTAGCATGTACACGACAAAATGGATCATGCTATTCCACACAGAGCCATGATGGTACACACCAGATAACAGACGCCACTCTGGGGGTGCAGTTCCATGGACATACTTTACAGCAACAGGTGGGGGCTGTTGCACAGTGGTGTACATTCCCATGGGTAGGGTAACTCACTGGTCAGCCTTGGTAGGGCCACAGGATCCCTCATCACATACTCCATAACTAGCTACGTACACATTACTGCGACACATTCCGGGATGTACCACGAGGCATTATGGTGGTATGTCAGCAGTCATTGGCAATACCCACATCTGCTCACACATACAACTGTCACTATGGAACATGACAGAAACAGGTGATGTTGGCAACATGCTGTCTGATGGCCTCAATGCTAACATTACACCCTCTCACTCCCTACGGGGCCACATTCCTTGCAGGAACATTGCGGTGTCCCTGCGGTCACACCTACATAGTACTGACCTGCACTCTATATGTCCTGGGACACTGGCCCCTTGTCACCCTACAAAATCCCAGGCTGTGATGTCCACAAACCTCTGAACGACATGTCTCCCCACTGGGACACCATATTCAGTAATAGCCTTGTACCAGACATTGTGGCCCCTGACTGGCACACAGCAACAGTTACACTCCACACAGGTGGCGCCAAAATGCACAACTGGGACTATTGCCCTACACACCTGACTGGACTGTTCTGCACTGCTATAGGCCACATCATCATGGACATCATTCGCTGAGACTTTGTTGTGCTCCGGTCCTTTCATGCCACCCGGGTTGGTCTTGTTGGGGCCACAGCATGCTTCCTACACCTAGTAAACTCCTTTCATACAGTGACCAGAGTAGTTGATGACAACACGGGGGTCCACACAGCCTACATTGTCCACTCACTGCCTTTCAACACCATTCTCCATTCTGGTATTGACAACATACACATCCACCTGCACATCAAAACATATGTCTCAGGATGTTATGCAAAGTGGCTAATGGATGGGACACACACACTGAGGGTAGCATACCATATCACATACTGCATTTCAGTTACACTTGGCATACCACAGTCTTCAGTCATGGGGCCCTCATGTTCGGTATATGCTTCCCTGAGGTACAGGCTACCACAGAGGGATCTTCCCTGCCTAGCTTTACAGACCACTGCATACCAAGCGCCGTTGTTGATCCACAAGCTGATACTGACCCCATCCATACGGGTGTCACTGTGATGGATACCTGATATGAACATCATGGCCTCAACCTGCATGACACTAGGTGTATGAACATCACCTTTGCAGTACACCATCCACCCACTGGTTATCACATAGGTGTTAGTCCCCTACATACATGTCGCATTGTACTTGTTCGTACTACACACGTATGTCGCACACACTCCTGTGATTACCACATTGCCACTGTGGCATGGATATCCTTCTACGTGTCCACACTTATCTGTACTGGGTGTGTAGCTGGTACATGGGCACCCATTGTACCTCTGAACACCGGACTTATACACACATGCAAGGGTACAACACCCCGCTTAGGGTGTACCTTACACAACAGCTACAGCTTTACATAACACAACATTAACACGCCATGACGTTTATTGAGCTACGACAGTTAATGTATGTGGCTGAAGTACAGACACCACGTCTGTACACATTTGCAGACTACATACTCAGGGGTGACCTATGCTGCAAAGACAGGGCCCATGTCTGCAACTATGTTAATGGATATACTCCGCATACGCGACATAAACAATAACCACTGTGAGCATCATGCTCATGGATATATGCACACACGCAACAATGGGTGGGATGTGCTTGGAGGTTGCATTCTCAGACTGGACACTCACCACGCTTTGGAACAAGATTTGTACGTACATCACGCAGATACACTCAGTAGCACTGTTCATGTGATACCTCACTTGGTGGATGGGGGACACATGTACGCCAGGGATCACTGCAGTGGCTGTACTGTGCAGAGGTGCAGGTTACACATGGCTCTTCTGTTCACAGGACACTACCCTAGGGAGGTGCCACTGGTGTGAACACTGTAGTTGTTGTTACACATAGACTTGCCAGACTGCATGGTACCCCACTATGAACCTGTGGAGCTATTACATGTCCTTTGTGCATGGTTAGTGGAGTAGCCCTTCCATTTAGATTAGCTATCACACTATTACAATGTCCCGTGACTACAGGCCATATGTATCCTGTTATTGTACATGCCAATCATGTTCTTGTTTGTCTGTCACAGCTCTTCTGCTATTCTAGTATGGGAGAAATGTTTGTGTCCTTTGCAAATGAACAGAGTGGATTACATTATTTATTTCATCATAACTGTTTATAAATAAATGAATTAAATAATGCTACTCACATCACTATACGATACCTTTGGTATGCATAATATGCCTGCTCTCCTGTGTAGCATATCTGACATATCAATCTACTATACTATACTTGGAAAAGCAAGGTTGAACACTGCTGACAACGTTTAAAACTTTTATTAATAAAATAACAGGATAAGCGCTTTCGGGATAACCCTTCCTACTATACTATACATTACACATATTGTACATGGTATCCCATAATACAAAGCATACTTGCACAGCGGGACCACCTTAGACATGTCATTGTCATTATATGCCCATACACATGCGTACTGTTAGTATATCAACATATACTATCCCCTGCTATGGCACGTACTTGTTGGACATACCCTGCCACTGACGGCGGGTCATATGGCATTGTTCTGTTTAAAGCCCTCATGTTGCATCCCTTGTGGTGTCTGTGCTGTTTACCTTGTGGCCCACTGCTGGACGCACAACTTCTACAAGCGTTAGTATGATCAGCAAGACATCACTACATAAATACCATTTCCCACTTTATGCATTGCGGACACTTTTAATTAATGCAAACCAGGCTACACATACACTGACATAGTTAATACAGAACATGCTATACATACAGTTACATACCGAGTGTTCTACATACCTTGATATCGTTCCGGTATTTCGTCTCTATCTTGCTCTTCTGTATCACTCTTTAAACTGTTTTACGGTATGAGCATATGGTTTGCATATCTGGCAAGTCATCCTTATATACGTCGATACCTGCAACATGTGGTTTACTGCCAGCAATTGGTGTTCCTGTGTGACTAATTACGTGCACATCAGCTGTGCAGCTACTCCATTCAACAATTACGCAGCAAGAGTGGGGTGTAACTGAATTCTCCACTTGGGCGTTGGCCATTTGCCCTACCTTCGGGGAGATGGCCTGTATTCTGTTTTGTTGTGTGTAATTGCAACTGCTATGTGTAGAGCCAAGTGTAGTTTGGAGTCATGTCCCCCGTGGATTGTGTGTGATGGCTTGAGTATGTGGTTCTACATGTGACTGTACCTGCCGTCGCACCCGTCTGATAACAGACTATTGCAAACAACACCTGTAACATCGCCATTTGTCCATTATACAATGGATACAATTTTGCATGGTGCCTTTAAATGTGTCTCTCACAAGGTATGTTAACGGTTCAGCAGATGTAATTGACAAACTGGATGTTTGTGCTGTGATTACGGTCTGTATTGCTATTGTTTCCAGTGTGGGGGATGTAGGCGGGTGTACTTAGCATATACGGTTTTGTGGGGCTTGCATTTTTACATAGTCCATATATATGTGTGTGGGCTCCTTCCCTAATTAAAGAACTATCACTTAGTGGACTTCTGTTACAGGATTTTACATTGGGCCATTGTTAATTGGTTTCTATATAGTATGCAGGTTAGGCTGATACTTCCATACCTCCGGATGTACAGCGATATGTGCAGGGATATTTCTAAATGACAGCTATCCCATGTATGTCTGTCCCAGATATTTGCAGTCATTGCAGTGGTGTTGGTGACAGACCCTCTGTGGCATGGGTTGCCACCTTTTCATATGGCCATAGTTGGACACTTGCGGGTCACACAGTGGTGTTTACAGGCTGACATATAGCCATGGTCACTACACAGGATAGCACATACTTTTATCCTCATTACATACCTATTGTTCTTGGACTTTGCCTACTTATCATATTGCATGTAACATTTCCGTTTCTTACATACAGGCATAAATATTTCCTGCAACTATTGCATAATATTTGGGACATACTAATGTCCTAAACTCTCGGACAGTTGCCCTTTGTAATGTTTCATGTCAGGTCACACCTGCCCAGGGAGGGGCTGTCCCTTCCAATGTGGGACAGGTGTTTACCGCATGCCTACGGCTAGCTATACCCGCACCTACCATAATGATCTACCTCCAAGTTGGCACCTACAGACACACAATGCGGGGACCCACACACACACACACACACACACACACACACACACACACACACACACACACACACATTACAGTCACATGGAAATGCACATGGCACCCTCAACACACACATACACAGGCTACATCACTCACAAACACAGTTGTACATGGTACCTACGTGGACTGTACCGCCGGCAGCAGTGACTACATGTCCCTTCCTATCGGCATAATATTGCTTGCAGTTCTACTGTTCCGGTACTGTGTTCTTTCTGTCTTTCAGCCTCATGGTTACGCGTGTCGGTGTGTGACACGTTCCATACTTGGTGGTATCCTATTTATTTGTACCTCCAAGGTGTTTTGAATGTCGGTGACCTATCTATATATTTGCAGATGTCAGTGACTCCTTATATATCGACATATATCACACTATCGCCCTTTCTATCTGTATTATATATGTGTGTATATATATATATATATATATATATATATCTGACAGAGGTGGTGACAGGCACGCTACACCTTTCATTGTGTGCTTGTCGGTGTATACCGTGTTTCCTGGACTCCGCACGTTTGTGTCTGTACCTGCCACATTACACACCTGCCATAGGTTAGGATTACCACCTGTCCCACTTTGCAAGGGACAGTCCCTCTTTGTGCAGTTGTGTCCTGCAAAATATTTGTGAACATGGTAAATGTCCTGCAACTTTGGGACAGACATATTCCCTATAGTTTATGTAATAGTTGCATACAACGCTTATTCTGTATCTGAACCACCTACATGTTACAGGACACGGAACACGTAACTACGACCATTACTAGAATAAGCTTTTATCTAGGCAAAACACTGACGTTCTGGTTTTTGTACTGGCCGGGTGTATGTGTCGGCCTGCAGACATCTGGCGTATGTCCCACATTGGTCATTTGAAATGTGGCAACCCTACCGTAGGTACATCTTGGCTAGCAATAGTGTTGGGTGATTGTATACATGATTGCCTGTTCATCTCCTGGCAGTGGTCGTTTTACCCTTCAGAGCAGGCGCTATTTGTTCAGGGGTGACTAATGCTGGTTTCACCTGTTCTGTACATCATTGACCATGATCTGCTCAGTGGTCGGTGAAGCTTAGCCCTGTTTCGCGCATATCCGTATAGTCGTATTTAAACATCGCATACCAGCAGTGGGCAATGCATATTCCTGCTAATGTGTGCTACACATATTCTGATGACCTGCATCCAGAATGCATTACCAGTGCCATCGGGATTACGTTACATCCATTGCAGGACGTGGGACCGGGAACATTCACGACGGTCACTGCATATACCACTTGGACATCTGGGAGTTGTACACGTATTATGTCATTTTGTATGTGGAGTAGACTACAGCAGTTACTCCACACTGCACTTACATGGATAACTCAGTTAGTTTACATATCGATGAGTCCAGTTAATGGTATGTCCATGTGATGTTTACTGGATGTACTCCGGCATTGGGTATGTATATCACAATGAGCTACACCCGATAATGTGCTGCACCTTCATACGACCGTAGGTGCAGCATGCTGGGGTGATGAATACCTGTCATGGGTACATCCCCTGCCTTGACACAACATCCATGATTACATTATGTGGAGCCCCTCATTAACGCAGCGGGGAATCCGTGCTGAGTGTGTGCAGGACAGTGCTTACACACATGTGCTCCTGCGATTGCCTTTGCTCCAGTAAGCGACAATTGCTTACTCGATGTTGTGGTGACGGGAGACACTGTTTGCCCTGTTTGGTGTTTTGCCTCTGACAATCTGGCATGTACCTACTGATGTACCTGAGAACCTATACACACAACACTGACAGATGCTGATAGGCGCATGTACTGTTCAGGTGTTGACATTCCATGTTCCAATGGCTGTTGCGCGTACAATGTTTGAGGGCTGCCTATGTAGGATTCCACAGTGGGCCACCTATACATCACAATTTACAGGTGGTCGTGTTTGTGTGCCATCCATTTTACTGTGTGTGCAGGTGGAGAGGAGTGTCAGTCCATGGGGGCCTACACTGTCAGAGTATGTGCTATATGTTCCCTCTTTGTCAAGGCATAGGCATATTGGGCATGCCTCCTTCTGCCTACTGGGGCTGGCACAGTGTGTCCGTGGTCTGGATCCCTCTGTGCCTGTATTGGCCTTAGCAATTGCGGTGGGCTGTGAGGCCCTCCCCCATTTTGACCCTGCTGCAGCTGTTTCCCAGGATCATATTATGTAGCATGGCACATACTATGAAGATGTGGGCACACATGCCTGGAGAGTACTGCAAGGCTCCACCAGATGTGTCCAAGCACCGGAGCCATGATTTCAGCATCCCAAACACATGCTTTATGATGATTCTGGTTTGTGCGTGTGCCTCATTATGGCGTTCTTGCATTGGTGTGTGTGCATTTCTGATGGGGATCATCATCCACGGCTCCAGTGCATAGCAAGCATCCTCCACAAGGTGGCCTTGTGGGATGTCCCCCCTGACAAATACCTGATACAGCTGTGAGGCATGCCAGATATGGGAGTCGTGGTAGCTTCCAGGGCTGCCAGCACACAGATCCATGATAATGCCCTGGGCATTGCACATGACCTGGCAGTTGATGGAGTGGAATCCCTTACGGTTTGTGTAGCGCCTACCATGCTCACTGGGTGGTGACTTGATATGTATGTGCGTGCAGTCTATTGCACCCAGTACCTCCGGGTAGTTTGCCACACGATGGAAGTGACACATATTGCTGGCCAACTCCTCCTGAGTTTGGGGGAAGTATATATGCTCATTGGCATGTGGTAACATGGCATCCAGGAACTGGTGTAGTACCCTGGATGCTGATGCCTGTGAGATCCCCGTTATATCTCCAGTTGGCCTTTGACAGGTACCTGTGGCTAGTATTTGCAAGCTTACACATACCTTCGTGTCCACTGGGATAGGTTCTCCTCTGTTGTTTCTGGTTCTCAGGCGTGGCCGGCACAGCTCTACTATTTGCTGTAAGATGTCCCTGTCCACCCTGTAATGCTCTACTATCTCCAGATCATGTAGCCCCTGGTAGGTTACCCTTGGTCTGAACACTCTTCTCCTCCTCCGAGGCCTATGGTGGTTATCAGCATCATCCTCCACAACACCGTCGGTCTGTAACACATGCTGATGAATCACAGCTATGGCAGCTCCCAACATGTACATTTTAAAAGTTCCCCATCTCCTTACACCTATGGTGCAGTGTTTGGGAATACACAGGTGTGTGTTGGATGCTTTCATACTTTATACTATTTTGCTGTGATCACTGATGATGTCATACGGTGTGTATGTACGATCGTGGCTACAGGGTATCTTCTGAGTTTTATTACCGGAACCACTATTGTGCTGCCTTTGGTGTTGCATTACATTTGGCTGCCTTAAATTACCTCCTGCCCTTCCCTTTACATTTGTGCACATTACACCTACCATTTGCTGGCATGCATCATGCAGCCTGCTTTCAAATGGAAGAATGTGAGAATAGATGGATCATCAGATTACAGGCATATAGAGGACGAGGGCTTAATGAGAAGGTTAGTTTAAAACCTTTTCTAGCAGCACGTCCTTATAAACATTGATTTTTTGAATTTCCTTGATTCTGCTATTTTTATTGATATAGTTTATATATATATATATATATATATATATATATATGTTTGTTGAAATGTTATGTTTGTTTTTATGTTTTAGGAAGGCACATTATGTTTATTATGATAGAGATATATTTTATGATGTATGCCCTTATTTTTTAAGTGATTTAAACATGTGATGATGCTATGATGATGCTGATTGGGTGCTTTGTATTGGTGTCCATATTTAAGAATGTTTTTTTGAAATGTAACTGTTTTGAAGTCTGATGAAGCGTTGAGAGAACGCGAAAGCGCTTACTTGCACTGCAGGAATAAAAGAGTTTTTATTAGCCGGGGTGAGCCCTATCTGTTTTTTGACTTTTGATATTGGATCTGAGAGGGCTCCTTATCCAGAACTGTTTGTTGTGTTTTCTCTGATACTTGGTTTCTTTCGGTTCCTGGGACATGGCTGAACTACTTGATAGTGAGGTGAATACCAACTGTCCATTGAGAGGATTTTTAAAAATGACTGTGAATCCACTCCTTAAGTTTACTTCACAGGAATTAACCAGAGATGGCCAGAACACTGTGAGTATTGATAGAAATATAGAAGTCATTCAACTTACATGTAAACTTGAGAATACCTTACAAAGATTAAGAATTGTACAATGGCAACAACAGCATATGGAGGCATGTTTAACATTTAAGGTGGTACCGAGAGGACTGAGAGTTCTCAAGATGCCCACTTTTGGTACCACCTATCCTGACTTGTTGACCAAATGGCAAAAATTGAATTTGGATGTCAGTTTTGGCTATATTAATATATTAATTGAACAATATGGGCTCACAGAGACATGTCTAATACAAGATATCTTGTCAATGGATGCTGATCTTAGAAACTGTATGACTGCCGAGGAGAAAGAGTCTTTTATAGCTGATATGACTCTCCGGCTATCGATTTTAGATAATAAACAGCTATTGGAAAAGAAAAAGAAGTTAGAGCGTGACTTCACTGATTTTCATATCGGCCAGGTCTTTTCATGGCCGAGAGAGCGTACCTCTAGACACACTAGCAATCAAGTTAATGCTCGTGTTAACCACACTGAAGCTGCAGCATACACGAGTTCTGGAGGACTGAACACTCCCACTGCTGTTATGTCATCACGTAATGCACCATCTGTGCGCCCTAAGACCATCAGTATCGTTTCAACGGAAGATAGAGGGGAGTGTTATAGAGGTTAGGGCCTTTCCGATGTTTTGGATTTGGCAGCAACTGCATCAGCAATGGAGCCTTTGCACAAGGATATTCCTTGTACATCCAACAACAAAACAGCAGTGAATACATCTTCCAGCGATAAGCGTAAACTGAATTCCACAGTTTCGTTCCTTTTACCGATACGACAACAGGACAGATTGTCATGGTCGCCACAGGTAAACACCAGGAAACGGAAGACATCGGAAGGCAGGTGCTTTGTATTGGTGTCAATATTTAAGAATGTTTTTTTGAAATGTAACTGTTTTGAAGTCTGATGAAGCATTGAGAGAACGCGAAAGCGCTTACTTGCACTGCAGGAATAAAAGAGTTTTTATTAGCCGTGGTGAGCCCTATCTATTTTTTGACTTCTGCTTTCATTTGTACTTTCCTAGACCTGGCTTATCTTGTGTAATGTGTTCTATTGCTGGTCTACTGTGGGTTTGCTTTGCTCTGCTGTGACAGTTCTCCTATCTTTGCATTCCAATTCCTCCCCTCCATTCTTTGCAATCCTATGCCTCCCCTATCCTGTTTTGCAGGTTTCTGCATGCAGGCTTGTCTACTGCTGTTGATTGGCCGCCGTGAGTTGATTGGTGTTAATTGCTCAGTAGTACGCCAATTACCCTACTTCTGCATTTCCTTCTTTTCTTCACCTGACCTTCCTGTTTGTGCTATTGTTCGCGGCGCGTGCATCCACATACCGGATTTCGGGCACGTTTTCATCCCCATGCACATGCACTTTTGGGCACCATTTGTGCTCTCAGCTGAACAATCCTAGACCCTCCTCCCCACCCCTTTCCTGCAGCTTTGCTTAGCAATGGCCAAGCCAGATTTGCATTGCTCCAATGTGCTTATAACTACAGTGATGCACCCCTCTGCTGATGTCATGTATCACCTCTGAGACACTCCTCGGTGTTATAGCACTGCGCCGTCTGGTACATCCTTCATCCGGCAGGACTTTTGTGATTCAGTATTACCTGCCTCATTTGCATGGCATTGACTACTAATTCATAGTTACTGTGCCGAACACTGTCGCGGGCCCTTGGCAACCCTTGCGCCTTGCTTGTGATGTACCATGCCTACCATTGCATATTACGGTGAAATCCTGATTTGTCTTGCATTGCGATTTTATGACATTTGTATATATTTTCTTTGTATTCCTGTTTGTGCACACATGCCCTGCGGTTGTACTGTGCATTACTTTGGACATGACATTAAATGTTGTTTTTTAGGTGTTGTGCATCTTTTCTTGTGCCATTGGCTGTGTATTTAGCCATTGGCATATGTCAACTTTGTAATACATGCGTCTGGTCTGCTTCCATAGCTCCGATGTTCTGTTTGGGAAAATGTAAACTGTGTTTTTTGGTTTACATTTCCATGGGCTTATGCTACGCCTGCACCACTTCATGAATCGCTGTATGCCTTCATTTGCATGGTGCGACACTGCGCATGGGGTGATTAGCATACCTATGCCAAGGGCTGCGCAGATCTGGCATATGCTGGTAGTGCACGTGGAATTGGTTCGTACTTGAATCGCTCGGCGGACATATTTGGCGTTATCCCGCATACGCTACGCCTGCGCCTGGTGCAAGCTTCATGAATCCCGGGGATACTTTTTTATTCAAACATATGGGTCATTGTTTAACAGCAAACACCAAGAAAATTCCACACAACAAGGTGAAAAAGTCACTTTAAGTAAACAATCGATATTTATATATTTTGGGCTAAAGCTATTTGTTTTCTAAACACTGCCTGGTTATCACTACCTGTAATTCTAATAACATTTTATTTATAAATAAAATGTCTTTGATCTCACTTTGTATTGCAATTCTTTCGCATTATCCTAATTTATATTTAGTTTCTCTTTCAGTTGGCTAAGATTTCTCTAAATGTTAAATCATTGTTCATGTAAGTTTTATCTATTCTGAACCAATGTTTTCATATTGCATATAATTTGGCATAATTATTCAAACTGAAGATGCTTTTGTATTATTTTTGAAGACATTAAAATTATCGTTCTTAACATGTTTTTGTAGTACTTTGGAGATTTTCTCCCTGGGCCTAGTTGGACTTTCCAGGTAATTAAATGCCAATAAATTAGTTAATTGATTGATCAATTAGTGAGTTAATGAATTTGTTGCCTTCTAGCTATTAATGTCTGAGTAAACATAGGCCATTTGTAGTACAGAACTGCTGAGGAAAATTTCAAAATGCAAAAGTTATGTAGGGTTGGTGACAAATATGAAATCTGCAAAAACTTGATGCATTCAAAATACAACTACAAATTTAGAAAACATTTGCAAATGATAAAACATGATCTGCTGCATGTTTGAAACATAGTAAGCATGTAGTGTCAGAATATGCAACAATAATGATCATAACTCTAAAAATGAAAAAGGAAAAATGTAGTATAAGTGACCTTTTAAAATATAACCCATAAACACAATATATGTATATGCTACTATTGAAAAAGTCTCTTTCAGTAATAGCATATATTGATAACTAACTCAATGCACTGACAGCATGAAAAATATATTTATTTATTTATTTATTTTATTTTACATTTGTTTGCCGGGATAGTCCGACTGGATACATGTCCATTTTCAGCGGAGGCCCGGGAAGGAAAGCTCCAAATAGACAAACTTACATAGATTACACAAGAAGTTAGATACCATTAAAAATATAAAACAAAGTGATTATGTACAATGGTTTAGTAGTGTTTCCCAGTAGGGACTCACAGTTCTCATGGACAGACACAATTAAAAACAAGAGATGTCAGATTGCTTATAAAGCTTGGTGACGGAGTTGCATGTTATGATATTTACAGATTATGCTTTCAGTTTATAACTTAATCAGGGTTGGTACATGGGCAAAGCCAGTTCACTTTGAGATACTGTTTGAGGTTTTTTTTTTTTTTTTGAAGAGACTTTTGGAGGATTGTAGGGTTATATAGTTTGGCAATGAATTCCAGGCTTTGCCAACAAAGTTGGTAAACAGGAATTCACCAGCAGAGTTATTAGCTTTGTGGGTTTGGACCAGTAGTTTGTTGGCTGACCGTAGGGATCTCAGGTTGCTATATGGCTTAATAATATTTATAAGTGAGGGGGTATCCTCAGGGTGGTACAGAATTTTGTGCGCTATTAAGAGCTGATTGAATTGAATTAAGCTGGGCAGTTCTAGCCACTGTAATTGTTTTAGGTTCTGGCAGTGGTGGGTTCTATAGGTGGAGCCAGTGGCGAATTCTGGCAATATGGTTGTAGCTATGGGACAGCTTACCTAATTCGGATTTGTTGAGGTTTAAGAGTACAGGTGAGGCATTTAAAGAGTAGAAAGAAGGTGTGACCGGGCAATTGCATTCCTAGCCAGTGGGGTTAAAAATGTCTTGTTTCTATACAGTAATCAGAGCTTCTTATTGATGGTCTGTATGGTTTTGTTGACCTGTAGGTGAAATTTAAGATTATTGTCTATGATAACCCCTAGAAGTTTGGTGTGTTGATCTGGGGAGATAGTGGTACCATTGTTAGACATGATAGAGAATGAAAGTGTGGCAGATCTACTAGTGGCAGTGAAGAGTAGAAGTTTAATTTTATTGGGGTTCAGCAGTAGGCGTTGGTTGGTGAGCCAGTTCTCAATAGTGTTAAATGTATTTTGGGTTAGGATTTGCAGTTCGGATGCGGAGGTGGCTGAGCAGATCAGAGTGGAATCATCTACAAATTGAATGCAGTTAGCTTTAGGGATAGCAGTGTGAAGGTTGTTGATAAAAATAGAGACGAGTAGTGGACCTAGTATGGAGCCTTGAGGGACACCAAGTGTGAGAGGTAGCTGGCTGGAGAGTTTGCCCTGCCATAGTACCACCTATTTCCTACCAGTCAGGTAGGACTGGAACCATTGGATTGCATGCTTATTGAGGGAAATAGACTTTGGAGAAAGAATGAGAAGTTCACGGTTGACCATATCAAAAGCTTTTGATAGGTCAAAAAAGAGGGTGGAGGATAGCCTATTGTCATTCCTGTTTTGGTTTATAGCATTAGTAAAGCAAAGGAGGGCTGAGATGGTGCTGTGGTATGGCCTGAAATCATGCTGGGAGTTGGACAGTAAGTTATTCAGTGTAAGGTATTGAATTAGTTGCTTGTGTACACATTTCTCCATTATTTTGGCTTGTGGGGAAATAATGGCAATGGGTCTGTAGTTGGATATGTCTGTAGAACTACCACCTTTATGGAGTGGGATGACTTTATCAAGAAAACAATTCTTCCATGAGTTTCAGAGATATATATGATTCTGTTCTTAAATATCGGTCAAATGCTAATTTCCCTAAACATGGAAAAAAGCAACAGAAAAAAAAAGATTGGACATGCAAATTGCTAAAAACAGAGACAATTGAATAACATTAGATTGCAAAAGGTAATGGTTTCCTTCTGCAATCCTAACAAAACCAACTGAGTCACAAAACTGTCACCACACATATTGCATGGACACCATGCAATCACAATAGAAATAAATAAATCATTATTTTGGGATCACATACTATAAACACAATTAAAACTAAAACAAAGTATAATTCTAGCATCCCCCACTTTTGAGGTTTTGCCCACACATAAGCAACTTCAATGCATTAACTCTGCAATCATACATCCATAACCAAAAAAAAGCACATCATAAAATGTCATAGCTGACCTTATGTTATTTAACTATAGTATTCAACAATTAAAAAAAATCTTTTAATCAATGATGCCAAAAATCTGTACTCAGCTAAAGTGGTTCCAGATCTACTGAACTGCATTTGTATGACTTCATCAGAATAAAACTAATTTGTAGCTTTGTTTACTTACAAAACATTCACTTAAAATCATGTGATGTAACTTTGTTTACCAACATTCACTTAAAATCATGTGACATTAATGGCCAATAAAAAACTGTTACAATTGTCAAGTAAATATATATTTTAAATATTAAAATATAAAATAATATTAAACACATTTACTTAATTGATCTCATGTTTAAAATGCACTTTATATTACATTTTATTTATAGTTTACAGATTTATAGGTGAATACTACACTAATGACTACTGGGGCCTTTATAAGCCAAGCTACTCAACCCAAATGTATCTGTTAATAATTAAATTTTAATAGTTGGATAATGTAACCCTAATTTGTGAATGCATAAAGACATATATGGGGACATAATATCTATTATAGTCTACTTACTTACCTTTTTAGTCAGACTGTGGATTTTGCATTTTTTTTCATGGACCGTCTTTATTTATGAGGAAGGTCAAGCATCACAGTTTAACCCACATATTGGATGCAGGTAAGTCAATGAGCAAAGATGATTCTCCATAATATAATTTAGGCTGATTTGAGGGCCTTACCATTTACAAAGGAAACATATGTTATAGCTATAGTTATTAGGGGCTTCTGTCATGTAGTCAAAAATAAGGCTGCAAGTGTGAAAATCTTTGTACATTGTGCTTTATAGGTTGCTACTTTAGTGTGGCCATGCTCTACTCAGGCTACCTTTGCTTGCCTTTTATGCACACATCACCCTACCACCATTTCCAACCACCCCATATATCATTACATTAATATACAACAGGCCGCTCCTACCACCTTTCTGTTTCTACAATGTACAACTGAGCCATCCAACCCTAGTCTTAGTCTTACAGTTTACAGCAAACTTATATTCTATCTCTTCTCAACTTAGGGCTCGCTATATTACCTTTTACTATTTTTCTCCATGAACTAAGTAATAGAATCATTGTATATCAATGACAATCACTAAGGAACTACAAACCAAATGATAACTTATACCATTAACTCTTCCTACTTTAAACAACATGTATGACTGTATCCCTTCCTCTTTATAATACTATAATACAATGTACTTAGCTGTAAACAACAAGTCCAACACTGTCTATTCCTCTTTGCAACTGTAACTCATAGTACTGTCCAGAATTAATTTAACAAAAATAGAATTCTACCTCACAATGAGCTTATTACTTATTTCTTGCTTAAGCATATAAGATACCCTCCCCATCTATGACGAACCATGTATAAACAATACCCAACATAAAAAATATCAGAACTAACTTTAAAACAGATCCACAAAACTATTAAACTAGCTCTAATATGTAATATCTGTTATTTGAAGACAGGACTTGACAGAAATACTGTTATTAGAAGATTCTTGTGACACCTGTAGCTGCACTAAAATACTTCTATCTCAACTTTATCTTACCCTAATAAAATTATCTTTTAAGAAGACATTCACCAAAACTCATATTCATACATCAAAATCCAGTTTTACTTGTACTCAACCACTGACATATAAACAGCATTAGCACAAGGAAAAAAATCTACGAATTGCCATACAAATCATCAACAGAATTATTAACAAATGGACTGATTTAGACTCCTGGATATTAATAGAGTGACCACACATACTAGCAGTTACAGAAACATAACTTAAAGCTGATTTCAGTCTTTCAAACATCTCTGCTGACAAAGACAATGGACCTAGATTACAGATAGGATGGGAAATAGCACTTCTTCTCAAAAAAAATATAGCAACTGAGTTAAAAGAAATAACTCAAGTCAGTCCCCAGTGCAAGATACTTTCCCTAACTGAAAGACAACACATCTTATATTAAGAAAAATTATTTATTCACAGATAGAAGCTGAATAACCCTACCCTCCACTATGGGCTTATTATCTAGCTAGCTAACTTTATCAGAAACTTAATAATAAAAGATAGTTTTAACAAAGATGTACTCAGACCAACAGCCTCCCAACTGAAAAGGTGATTCACAATGAAAGGTACTGAGCAGCTAGTATAGCAGCAGCAGCATAGGAGACCAAACGCTACCATAGGTAGCACTTCCATACCAGACCTTATTACCTCTAACATACCACAGCAGTTCTTAAAAGTGACCCCTCTACCCAACTCAGTCAGTGACCAAAGCTTATTTATAGCTTATCCGTCATGAATTACAGTCAAAGTTCCACCACATATTTTATGGAAAAAAACAGTTCAGGAAAGCAATCATACTTACATGCCCTACTGTAGTCCATTGGCTGAACCGCAATATATATGGGGGAAAGACTCAAGCACTGTATTGGAATAAGTCAACAAGCAGCTATTAGCAGTACAGGACAAGGAGTTTCCATTAACATGTGGAAGGGCAAGAGGACAAACATGCCATTGACTGACTAAGGAACTCAAAGATGCAATGAAAAGGACAGACTAGATAGCATGAGTGAAAAATGAATGAAAACAACACTCAGCAATATCAGGCATTCTTACAACCTAGAAAAAAACATGTAGAAAAGCTACCAACTCAGCAAAACACTTACTGAGGAAACAAGCAAGAATTCCTAGCTAGTGACCCAAAGCAATTCTAAAAAACAATAAAGAACTTCCTAGTCATAGCACACACTCAAATACAACAACAAATCAAAATCTGAATTCTACCTTTGCACAAATTTACAAAAGCCATCTGCTGTCCACTGTAGTCAAAATAACAAATCAAGCACATCCACTCACATATGGCACAAAAATTGGTAGTTCCCCAGCACATTGCTACACACATTAGCAAGCTATAGACCTGCATTCTTCTTTACCTATATTGCAATCAGAGAAACAAAAAAGTGCATCAGTGCACAGGACAAATACAAAGGAGTCACTTTCTCAAAATTATATTCCATGTTATTCAAGCTGACCTACATTTTTGTTGCAAAACCACTAAAATTTATCTTTAATTTTCATCTCCAGAGGTATTGTACCTGCATCTTTCAAGCATGCCTTAATTATACCTCTAGTCAAAGGTAAGCCCCATTTGAATCATTACATGCCTATAATTAATATTTTCCTCTTACAGAAATGTTTGAAAAGATAATTTCCATCAGATATGCTGACATATCCTGTTCAGCATCTTTGATTATGGCAAACAACCTTGATTCCTTACAAATACTGACCTAAGAACCCTTCACTTCTATAGAAAACTGATTGACTACCTCCCAGGTATTCCTAAACCCTAACAAAGTAAAACTAATTCTCTTCACTCTCAAACACCTCACAATAAAGAAAGCCTTTATTTTTTATTTATTTATTACATTTGTTAACCGAGTAGTGTCCGACTGGGCCAGAAGCCCATTTTCAGTGGAGGCCTGGGGAGAAAAGCTCCACATGTAGTAACAAATATTACAATAATAATAAAGCTTATTATGCAGTACTCAGTATGAATACAAACAGCGGTTTACACAAGTACTGTATTCAGAGACCCAAGTACAAGCACTGCAAACCTATATAGAATATTAATTACAAACACAGTGTGCATAAAAGAAATTAAAAGCCAGTAAGCATGTATACAGATTACCAGTTGCAATGACGGTGTGCTTGTGGCCAAATTTAGAGGCAGTATGCCTGTATATCAACAGTGACGTAGGACAGGGAGTTAATTACTATTCCATATGTATGTACAGTGTGGCTGGAATCCAAGCATCTCTGTCTATCAATTAACATAGTGTAAAAGCTGTTATGGGTCAGCAGTGTTTGAATGATAGAATGGAGGGATATTGAAGGAGTTAAAGTAGAGAAATAAGGTAAGGTACAGGGAGGCAGGAAGGAATAAGCCTGGTGAAAGACAGAAGCAGAGCCAGTGTTTGGCTGGGTAGTTGTTTAGGAGTTGTTTGAAACTGTGGTGGTGAGGATTTTGCATGATGGACTGTGGAACGATGTTCCATAATTTGGATATATTTGGGGAGTAAAAGGAGGCACCGTGGTAGTTGTGGGAGCAGGAAACCTTTAGCATTAGTTTGGTGGAGGATCTGAGGGATTGGGAAGTGGTACTAGGTTGGACAAGGTTAGTGAGAGCGGAGCAATTACTGGGTTGGTAGTTTGTTTTGTGGGCCATGGCCAATTGGTTGAGTGATAGAAGATTTGGGAGTTTTAGCCAGTTGAGCCGAGAGAGGACAGTGCAGTGGTGAGTCCTGTATGGCTGATTAGTGGCAAACTTGCCGATTTTGTTGTAGCAGGATTCTAGGTTATTGAGCTCTGCCTTCTGCAGGTTTGTGAATATGTGAGATCCATACAGCATGGTGGAAAGCAGGTATGACCAAGCAGTGGCTAGTCTGGCACTCTGAGTAAGGTATGGTTTAGCCCTATATAGGGTGCCATGTTTGGTGTGAACTTTCCTGATGGTCAGAAACACATGCTTGTCAAATTTTAGATTCTCATCTATTATTATACCTAAAAGTTTAGTCTGGCTAGTGGGCTCTATTTTGGTTCCATTTGAGGATAGGATTGTGAGAGGAGACTGAGCAGGTTTGGAAAATTTGTTTCTAAAGACAATAATCTTTGTTTTGTTTGGGTTTGGTATGAGTTGGTGCTCTGACAGGTATTTTTCTATGTCCTGGAAGGAGGTCTGCATTTTTATTTGAAGTTCTTGTGGTGAGGGGGCTGAGCATATAAGTGTGGAGTCATTAGTGTACTGGACAATATGGGCCAGTTGAGTTGCTCAGCTGAGGTTGTTGTAAATATGGTAAAGAGGAGGGGGCCAAGAAAGAAGCCTTGGGGTACACCGACTGAGATGGGGAGTAGGAGGGAAAGACTGTTCACCCATTTAGTGGCTTGCTGATGATTGGAAAGGTAACTATGAAACCAGGCTAGGGATGCAGTAGTGAAGCCATAGGAAGAGAGTTTGTCTAGAAGTAGTTGGTGAGAAACAGTGTCAAAGGCTTTGGACATATCTAGAAAGATTGAAGAGACAGAGTGACTTTAATTTAGGAGATGATTAATGATTTGTTGGTGAAAACTATTAGAGCTGTGCTAGTACTATGTTTAGGAAGAAAGCCATGCTGAGAGCTTGCAGGTTGTGACTAAGGAGGTGGTGTAGGAGTTGTTTGTGGATGCATTTTTCTATGATTTTTGCAAGGGGGGAGAGGATGGCTATGGGACAGTAGTTGGTTAGTTCTTTGGAGAGACCACCTTTGTGGAGGGGAATGTTGTGTGATACTTTCCAGAGAAAAGGGATGTACTGTTCTGTAATGGAATGATTGAGCAAGATAAAGATGAGGTAGGTGATAGAAGGTGCTGCAGTCTTTATAAATTAATTAGGAAGTTGGTCAGCAGCAAGACAGCAGGGTTTGAGATTGGTTAGGAGTTTTTTATGTAGCAGGTTTGAATGGGATTAAAAGTGAGGGGATTGAGGTTGTCTAGGGTAGGAGTGGGAATGGTAAGTGGCTGTTTGCCATGGGTACCTAGTAGGGTCATTATGGAATTATAAATGAATAAAGTTAACCCGGTCACCAAAATGATAAACAACCTTGAAATTAGACAGTATGATGACCCAGAAGGTAAAACAATAAAGCATAGACCAAAGCTGCCACAGGAAACACAAGTTTAATCCACAAGCCACAAACAGTTTACATAAACGTCTCCAAATACACAGTACGTTTTCGTTTCTCCTACTTCATCAGATCTACTTCTTCCAGAGCTTTGGAAACAGCCCACATCTGATGAAGTAGGAGAAACAAAAATGTACTGTGTATTTGGAGGCATTTATGTGAACTGTTTGTGGCTTGTGGATTAAACTTATGTTTCCTGTGACAGCTTCGGCCTATGCTTTATTGTTTTACCTTCTGGGTCATCATACTGTCTAATTTCATTATGGAATTAATAAAGTGGGAGTTAAATTGAGTAGTTATAGGGTCAGTGTTGTTAGGAGAGACAGGAGCAGGTGTTGGGGTCTGACCTGGGCTAAGGAGGTAGCTAATACTTTTCCAGAATTTTTAGGGGTTGTTTAGATGTTTTTGCTGACTGGTTTGGAAGTAGGTTTGTTTGTCCTTTTTGATTTGTTTCTTAGCTGAATTCCGGAGATGTTTGTATGCTAAGAGGTTGGATGAATCTTTGTTGGTCTGGTCAGCTGACCATGCTCTGTCTCTACATTTAAGTAGCAGTTTGGTGTCATTTGATAGCCAAGGTAGTTGCTTGGCTCTTTGACGTACCTTTCCAGTGGGGGCAAGACTATTAAGTATGTCAAGGTAGGTGTTGTTAAAGTATTGGACAGCCAGGTCAAGATGGAGGTGTTTAAGTGGTGTCCAGTCACATTTTTGAAGTAATAGGTTAAAGGTAGAGGGGAAGAAATCTTTTGTACTATGGATGTATTTATAGGAGATGTTACTTTGAGTGTGAATGCATTTCCTGATAAGAAAGGTTGGACAGTGGTCACTAAGGGAGACTGGCAGGCATCCTGCTAGGTAGTGGAGGTTGGGCCTGTCAGAATCCAATCAAGTGTTGATTGCTAATTGGAATGTTTGTCTGTGCGAGTTGGACAGTTTGGTTTGAATGACATTGAAGAGGATTTATGAAGCTTGAGGGGGTACCGAATGAAGAGGATTGCCAGTCAAGATTGAAGTCACCAAGAATTATAGTTTTTGGCTGAAATTGGTAGATGCCCAGGACAATAGATTTTCAGTGGTAGGAAGATTACTAACTGGAGGAAGATAGGTGGCGATGATAATTATGTTTTTGTTGGGATTGATTTTGAGGCTTGTTGTTAAGAGTTCTGGATAGGCACAGTTTAGTAGCTCAAGTTTGAGGGTGTCTTTAAAGATGATGGCTACTCCACCACCTCGTTTGCCTAATCTGTCCTGTCTAATGATGCTGTAGCTGGATGTGATAACTTTGTTATCTTTAACGTGTGGTTTTAACCAGGTTTCTGCTATCATGGCTATGTCAGGTGAGTAGGTGGCTAGGGCTGTATGGAATTCGGTAGTTTTATTTAAGAGGCTGTGCAGATTGAAACTGGTAAAAAGTAGGTTAGTGGTTGAGGTGTTTGGGAGGAGGGTAGGGATGGAAGTGTGAAGCAGATTGGATAGAAGGATGTTGGGAGGGCTGGGAGGGGGAGTGTTGGCAGGGTGATAAATTATTATTTGGTCCTGTGTGAGAATGGATGTCAGCTAGGAGCCTAACTTGTGTCAAGGAATGTAATAGAAGATTCTTTAGCATGTTAATTAATGTAGTATATTCAGTAGTATGCAGGTTGGGATGGTGTGTCTGAATGTGTTTGAAGGTGATAAGGAAAGAGGTACAGTTACTATAAAGTTGAGGGTGATGTTAGAGTAAGAGTGGGATTGACAGCAATGGGATGTCAGTGGGAGAGCAGGGAAGTGGTAGTGTCTGATGTGGTATGTAGAGGGAGGTGGAGTTATAGGTGGAGTAGAGAAAGTACAGTAGGAGAGTATAGGCTGTTAAGTAGTAGTAGGGGGGCATAGTAGATATATATGTTGGTAAGCTGAGACAAAGGGTGGGGAGGGGTGGGCTAGAGTTAGTTTGAAAGGTCTACTGATTTTAATATGCAGTGTAGGGGTGGGGTAATGAGGAGGTGAAGTTATCTACAGGAAAGAGGGAAGTGGATAGGTCGAGGGAAGTAGTGGGTGTCATTTGGATAGGTGTAAAAGTAATGAAAGTAGGGATGGGTGGGAATGGGGGCAGGGTAGGGGAGCAAAGACAGCCTGAGCGTAGTGAGGGTGAATGGAGTGGGGCTAACCCAGGAATGGAGGTGGCCAAAAAAAGAAAAAAACTATCATTTGTCTTGGAAAGTAGCTGGTTAGTACAGGCACAATTGTTAGTTGCAGCACTGTTGCCAATTGTGGTAAAATCTGGATTTGTGACTATTTTGTTGGAAAAAAGTAGAGTTACCAGGGTAGAAGAAATATATTTAGGGGGAGTGGGGGCCGAATCTTAGGAAGTCCACTCATGTGCTCGTTAGTCACTAACATAAACAGGAGGCTAGCATTAACAAGATAAAATCTGTACAAGGCTTAGATATAACAGTAGGAATGTACTCCATTATAAGGTTTGAAATGCATAGGGCAGGATGGACAGTAGCAGGAGAATCTAAGTGGAGCGAGCTACCCACAAAATGATGGTATTAACTGTAAAAAAGAGAGAAAATAGGAGGTGATTCAGAGCTATGAGGAGGGTTCCAACAGCAGAGAGCATAAGGGGGTGGGGTAAGAAAATTAAAGTTGTGAGGGGTAACAAACAAATTGCAGTTGCAAAACCAAAAGCAGCAAATACTAGATATTTCAAGTAGTTCACTCTTGTAATTTCATGTAAATACAGTTATAGCAGTTATAGCAAGAGTGATACTAGAAAAAACAGCACAAGTACGTGACTTTGCATGTCCAAAAGAAAAATGCCATATTTAACATTAGCGGCAATCACTAAGAGTTTTCAATGTAGAACAAGAAATACACAAAATTCCCATGCATTAAAACTATCTAAAGATGCAGTAAAGATGCAGAAATCAGCAATGGAAACAGCAATGATGAAAAGCTAGTCATAGATCCAAATTAGAACACTCTCAGAGCTTTAGAAGACTCTCTTGCAACAGTTTAACACAAAGATGCTCCTTACAGCTGCCGAGCAGTAAAAACAACTACTGCACTTCTAAATATACAGAGAGGTAAGAGTAGTTTTATGCTTGCATTATATATTACTCAAACAACAAAATCACTGTAGTTAATCAAATCTGATAACACCTTTAGTGGCTGTTGAGCATCATTAACTATAACCTCTTCCAACAATACCAAATTAGAACTTGTCACACAAACCAAAGTACTAGGAGTTTACTTAGAAGAAACACCTAAGGTCTGACTTCAATATTCAACATACAATGAAAAAAACACACTGACACTTAAACATGCTTTACAGGACAAAACCCTATCTCTGTAACACTACAAGATGTCATATCACCACTACCCTCCTACTACCTGCTCTCCACTACTCAACACCAATACTGACAAACATCTAACTAACTCACCTAAACAAACGTGAGCTTTACTACAACACAGGTGCAAAATTTTCAGTCAAACTTCCCCACAGATCACATCACTGTTTGGCCCTCAGACACCTCCAGTGGCTTGAACTACTTCACCAATTCACATAATCCAAACTCCCTATTATCTAAAATCTGATAAACAAACCAAATGACTGTCTAACTCTAGCCACTGTTGTACAGCTATGCACGTCACCCAGAAGTTTGCACTCTTCTGACAAAGACCTCATATATATACAGTATCAAAACTGAATAACTATGCAGGTTGTTCCTTCAACTCCCATCAAATGTCAAAAACCTGGAAATCCCCCTAACAGTAAGACAGGACTGCTTGCTTAAGTCATTCAAACTACAGCTAAAGTATGACTTACTCAACACCGGGGTCTGCAGCTATGCTGTACCAGATTTGCACATCACACCTCTTCAATCTCATCCCAGCTCAACTCCCTCATATCATCCACTTATACATACTTTAACTCATTTTCTTCCTCTCTTTTGTTATACTTCTTCATGTTCAACTAACCTTTGTCTTCTATTTATCATCTCTGTCTCTCTCACCACTATGCCTCTTGTAAGACATATTGCTTTCTGTAGAAAATAGCAACAGTTTGATTGGCTGTACACTTTATCAAATTAGAAATTCAGTTTTCTATTGTTTGAAAAATGTTGTAAATACTATTGCATATTATTACCTTTCAAATGTTGGTATCACTTTGTCTATCACTGTTGTTTATAAATTGGAGACTTTCTCTCCTGACCTGCAGTAAAAATAGGTTCTGTGCTCTGTGACACTTTTTCAGTAAACAAAATCAGTCAATATAAAAATAAATATAAATGTCTACACTCTCTACTTTTTGATGAGGCGCATGATTTCTTGAAAGCTTTAGCACAGCAATAACTAATGAAATCTACTGTAACATGAACAAAAGCTTTTCATGCAGGGCATTTCTGAGACATGGTTAGAGCCTTAGACACGGTCACTCTTACTCTCCATTGCAAGAAAAAAAATTAGAAAAATACAACTTTCTAAACAACACCTAGTTAAAAAAACTTCACTGATAGAATGTTCTATCTGTGTGTAAACTCTACTGTTTGACAACAGTATATTCTTTTCAAGGGTATTTCAAGGAGTAGTTTTAGGCCCATTACTATTCTATTTCACATAATTTATCGCCAACCTAGCTCTACAGTTACCCACTATCAATGATACTATGTATGCAGATGAAATACTCCTAGTAGAAGCAGACAGGTCTTTAACTAAACAACAGGACAAATTATATATCTTCACAAAACTTTGTGACATTGGGTGCTGTGTGAACTGGTGGTGGTAGCGCTACAGCGCGTCTCAGTTAGTTCGCTCGCTCGATTAGCAGTTAAAGTGCTGCGCTTGTGGCGTGTGACTACGATGAATGGGCTGCCGTTCGCTGAGAGGCCCGGCAAGCCAGCATGTAAAAAAAAACTGCCAATCATTAATTGGGACCGAGTTCGCTTGTCTGACCTAACCGAAAAAAAAAAAGACACACACACACACACACACAAAACTTTGTGACATTACAAATACTAAATGATTGACAATAAACCCAGATTTTAGGATTGGTTTAAGACAATAAGAGGAAGGGCTTATTCTAGTTTTGGAATGAATAAACTTTTAGGAATAACAATGTTTGCTTCTGCGGAAATAGATTTGTTATTTTACAACAGATTTTCAGTTTTATGAAAATTAGGCCCAGCACTGTGAGGAAATTGCAATGTTGTAAGCAAATTTAACACAGGATAGTGACGTAGTGAAATTTCTAAGATAGAATCACCTAGCAGATCAATTATAGTGATTTGGCAAGGCTGATGATTCTTTGTTGTTCAGATAGAAAATCATACAAGCATTTTGTTTTTACTTTGTTGAAAGCTGATGTTTTAGAATTCCATTACCCTAGTGTAGTAAAATTGTCTAGTAGATGACTTTTTTGGGCAGTGCCATGTTTATCTGAGATTAGAATGACCAAGCCATTTGGATACATTGGTATATTGAGGGAGCGGAGAACTTAGAAGTCATTCAAGAAGAGTTACTGCTTACCTGAAAGGTGGGGTTATGCAGGTAGGTAGAGAAGCAGTGTAGTACAATAGAGGCTATTGTGGTTATGTGTATTGAAGGAACTAGCCATATCAATAAAAAAAAAATTGCAAAGAAACAATTGCTCCTACTGAAGTATTTGCTATTAGTAACAGGGCAGATAGTTGTCATGGTACTAAAGCTAACTCTAAAGCTGTGTTAGTTATCTGTATGAAGACCATGTTTGCTAATATAAACAATTTGCTGTTGGTAAAGTAATGTTTCCAATATCATTGTTAGAGGGCAGAGGTTTGAAATTAGATTGTAGTTATGGGGTCCACTTGCATTACAAGATCTGGGCTGAGGTATTCTGTGAGAATATTTGAATTAATGTAAGTACATATAAAACTAAAACAAGTGAAACAGAAATTTAGCACCCTCCACAATCCCCATACTGCAGATGAATATCCATAACCAAAGGAAATAAAAATCTATCAAATTCTATAGCTAACCTTGAGTTGATGTCCAATGAATGTTAGTTTTTTTTTTCTTTTGCACAAAAAAAAAACAAGCGTTTTTGTCAGGGCAAATAGAGCTAGGCTTAAACAGAGCATTCTTCTTTTCCTTAGGTCATATTGCATAATCATATTCTTGAGTGTGTTGTGATAGTTTCAGCAGAACCTTATTAATTTAGAAAAAAATCACAGCTAATACATCTTGCTAAATATGATACTTATTTTGTATTGCATTTGCAATACCCACAGACAGCATGTACTTTACTATTACTGACAGTGTTCAAATATGGGGCAGAGTTAACGTAACTTCATTATGAAAAGTCCCTGTTTCATTTCCAGACACAAGATTTATGTTTCTTTTGTAAGGTTCATAGATTAGTACTAGGCTAACTGGTCTTGTGGGCTATTTATAGGCTTATAGATTAGTACTACTAGGCTTACTGGCTTTGTTGCCCATTTTAAGCCAAGTCAATTACATCATGTGAGAATCAAACCCTGCAGCTTGTGCCTGTAAGCTATATAATAACCATTATGCCAGCATCCCTAATGTAACAACCATTGAAATTCCCTAACTGGGAATTGAACCCAGGCAATGGTGGTGAGAGTGCCAAATCCTAACCACTTTTTCCACAAATCTGAATGCAATGTCTACTATGTTTGGAAAATATTTATTCCCTAGTACAACTTTCCAGTTCTGGTAAATTTAAAGAAGGGGTTAAAAACATTGTTAAATTGTTAAAGTTACTATTTTTATTTATAATTCTATTTAAAGTACCACTAAAAATAGTTGAGTACTTTCCTAATATATATATATATATATATATATATATATATATATATATATATATATATATATACATACAAAATGTCTGTTTTCCCATATCAGACACAAAATCTTCTGTAGAAAGCCTGTACAACCTTACAATCTGCCATCTTACAACAATTTTTGTATGTACTCCATGATGACTTTAGAATGGAATAACTTCAAGTAGATATTCCATGCCCATATCCAAAAGAAGAGGCACCACCAGTTCCCATTCAGTGTGGAGCTAGATAAGTCCTACAGATAATTCCAAAACAGGACTCAGGCTGGTGAGTGCTGTACATTGGTGAGGTTTTCCCATATGCAAGGCTGACTAATTCAAGACTCTCATTCAAGTGAATGGGGCATAGTGGAAAAGTAATATCACCACCTATAAGGGGAAAAAGGTACTGAATGCAGTACCTGGCACAAAGCCAGATGGACAACAGTACATAGTTCCACATACAGGTGGGGCTGTACTGCAGATATCAGCAGTTGGGGTGGGCCTGGGTCTCCATAAATGTATGGTTCACTTTACTATGAGTCATAGGTTCATAGGTAGGTACTAGGCTATCTGCCCAAAGGCATTTATAAGCCTAGCCAGAATGTGTTGGCTTTCACCGCCCCCTTAGATTAGTTCCCTGTGCCTCTGTCCAGCAGATCCACTGAAGTGATCCCCAGGGTAAACTTTCTGTTTCCCATCCACTCATCAAGGTTTCTCTTGAAGAGTGTTAGTGAGGAGCTCTGCTTAATGTAGATTGGAATCTTGTCCCAAAGCTTGGGAAGTCTCTGGGACAGGAATCTATCCCCCCAACATGTCCTATTTATTGTTGTAATGAGGTTTAGATCCCCAGAGCATGTGGCTCGAGGGGATATGGTTTTCTTTAGGTGGAGCATGTCCATCAATTCTGGGTTGGACATGGCCTTGTATGTCAGGCAGAGATCACCTCTGAGTAGGCGGTATGCAACCGAGTACTGTTGGAGTTTCTTCAGTCGAGCTGCATAGGGCATCTGGTTGAGGCCAGTGATCCTCTTGGTGAGGTACTTCTGTGGTCTTTCCAGCTGTTGCAGGTGTGTTGTAAGGTACTTCCCAACTGGGGCATTGTACTCTATGATGGGTCTGATGAGTGATGAGTAGAGGGGCACAATGACCTCTTTTGATCTGGATGTGAACCCTTTTGTGATTAGTCATCCATCATACTCTTTTTGGGATGGCTTGCATTGTTTTGCAGTTGAAAATAGATTGATTTCCTGGCAAACAAGTGGCTCTGCCTGCCAGTCCCTCTTCTTATACAACATGAAAGCAGGCATGATGGCTGTCATTCTGCACTACTGATGTAGCTATGGCCTATTGCCCATGCACCTCCACTTGTATGTAACATTTAATACTGCTGGCAGACCTCCTGCCTGCTGATACTGGGCACAGGGAACTAATCTAAGGGGGCGGCGAAAGCCAACACATTCCGGCTAGGCTTATAAATGCCTTTGGGCAGATAGCCTAGTATCTACCTATGAACCTATAAACCTATGACATGCATAAAGTACAGCTACACCTGAGAAATTTGGTAGAACCTGGCAGCACCTCCACATCCTGGGACAGTCTCTGCACTATGCTAAGAACAGGTAATGAGATTTATTACTATAGACTACTGGTGAAACTCATTACCTTGACTGCGCATAGTGGGGCCCATTCAATTCAATAACTCAGCATTACAAGGTATTGAATCGGGCGGATTCTGCATTCAAGATGATGCCATATTAGGTGGCAAGGTTGATTTCAGCTGTTTGAATAGTGAGAGGAGGGTGATATAGGCTGTTCTCTCTTTCATTATACTGGCTTTACAAAATAAGGACCCTACAGTACATCCACTACTAAAGTAAAGATATATGAGCAATTGTTTCCTTTCAGTAAGTACTTGATTTAACTCTCTTGTGTAATTTGTTCCAAGGTGTCACTCTATACAGTGAACATTATTTTCTACCACAAAAAATATTGATGAAAAAATGGCACTACTTTTAGTTATTTTAAATTCAAAACAATTCTGCCTTAGATCTACTCCAGAGAAAACATAAATATGTCTAGAAAAAAACATTTAAAAAATGATTAGTATAAAATGACTTCGCTCATTCAGTTATTATTAGATTAGCATATGCAGAAGTCTTGGGAGCTCCCTTTGACACACCTTTTTCCTAATGATAAATGTTCTTACTAAAAAAAAAACTCTAATGAACTACAGTCACCTCCCCAATTGTTAGAGCTAATCATGTTCTATTTTTGTCAAGAACCTTACATTTTTATCTGTTTTCCATCCCTTCATTCTGGTTTACACATTTCTGCCTGTCCCTCTACAGATTCTTTCTTTACAACCCATTCCTGTTTTGATGCTTATTTTACTGCACTGAAGAACAGAGGCAAATACTCTGCAATTGATCAGTTGCATGAGTAATTATTACGACACAAAACAGTGACTGATATAAGTAATAATGAGCTAAGAGCAGACTGTTCAGAGAAATATACTTGGCCATATCAAATGCTATTGATGTATGTAGATGAAATAAAATTACTTGGAAAAATTTAAAAGAATCGCATAATGAAATATCTATGAGCAAGATAAAATGTGAATCAGATAAAAAGGCAACAAGTCAGAAATATAATTTAAATTAATTATTATAGTAATGGAGAAAAGAGCGAGCACAAGGTACATAGAACATGTGCATTTGAAATATGATCATCCTACATTGTGTACCTGTAAGGCAAGGCATGTTGCAGCTGTAAAGAAAGATAATCAATGTTGTAGAATCTTTACTAAAAGGAACAAATTTGAAATACTTGTGAAAGGAAATACATTTTTTTTTCAAATGGGTACGCATGTCATTGAACAGAAATATGAAAATGAGCTATTTATATGTGGTAACAAAGTACAAAGAGTTGATAAAGTGAAGACCATGATTGCAATGGCGACACTATAACAAAATTGCAAGTCAGACTTTTGAACAATATGATTAAAATTGGTAAGCAGAATGCTCAAAGTCTCTAAAAAGAGCTATGTGTACATTGTTAAAAAATTCAGCTTACCAGTTTAGGTCAATGGATAAAAACTACTGATTTTTTAATGGAAACATAAGGAATGTAAAACCATCTTTCAAATTAGCACATAAAAAGGTTGGCTATCTATCCTAATCTTCTCAGTACCCCGCAAAGATGCAAAAATGACTATATAGTCTAAAACCAAAGAATGTTTGGCTGTAAAAGCAGTTACTATCACATCCTGACTGCTGTATAGAGTCAAAGCAATGAATTCTTTCATCCCCATGGCAGTTTATTTACAAGCTTTGAAAGCCTGCCAACAGAATAGTTTGGTACATAGAACAGAGTAATTGTGAAGATGCCATAAACAGAAGATAAACAATCATTTTGAGGTTTGCTGTAATAATGTAATATCTTGGAAATGTAGTGCTCGACATGTCTATGATATCTTTGTCTCTAAGAAAGCTAGCTGTTATAATAAGATGTAGCCTAGGAATGGAGCTATTAACAGAAAGTGATATTGAAATACACAAAACACTAGTTATAGGAACCCCAAAATGAAAGCACTGTGTTGTAAGTAAACCAGAGTTTCTTAATGGCAGTTACATTGTACTGCAGCTGTGAATTTACAACAGAAAAGATAAGCTGTCTACAGTCTGAAAGTATTTACAGATGCATACAAAAGATATAGACAACCAGGAAAGAAACTGTAAGCAATCATGTGAATGTGAGTAATTCCCCTAATATATCTGTGGTAAACAAGTTCACATGAAAACAGGCTACCCATCCCTGCAAAGCATGCTCAGAAATTCTTTTTACAAATGTTCTTTAAGACTACACAGGCAGCTATTAATCTATGGAAGTATGCCCCAAAAGTTAATCATAGACCTGACAAGGTATTACATATAACATATATGATGAATAGAGCAAACATAGTAGAGAAGCATAAAGTGTTATTGGAACAAGGGCTAGTGATTATTTGGGCAATAAAATAGTTACCAGTTTTAGAAGAAAATGTAAAAGAATTCCAAAAACATACTAACACTGACTTGGAAATTCAGTTACTGAAAGAAGTTATAATGAGATATTTGTTTGAGCAAGCAGTTATAAGTAAGGAAAGAAGGAAAGCTTTTTCTGATTTTCTTTCAAGGAAAAAATAAGTTTGTGTCCATGGATTAATGTTAAAAGTTGGCAAAATAATAGTTCCTAATCAGCTGACAAAACAAGTGCTTGAAATTATAAATGAATTGTATATGGGAATTGTAATGTGGAAAGAAAGATCAATACATATATATATTGGCCAAGAACATGCACCTGACTAGAACACATATTTCAGATGTAAATCGGTCATTATTTTCTGCATCCCGGTATGTTATTTATTTTTTCTGTTTGTATGCTTTTTATAGCTCCTAAGTATTTTAATAATATTTCAGAATCTGTTCCTTGTTTTTTTCATAATTCTGATTATGCTATACTGATGGTTATATGTATAATCCTTCCTGAAGTAAGCAGGTCATTATTTTACATCACTACTAATTATACTAGTCTTAAAGTATGAAATGTAAAAGAAAAAATCAATCACCTGCATTTTTCTTTTAATAACCTAACTGTATAGATTAGATTGATGCAAAACAGGTAGAAAAGATGTTGATTTGCACATCTATATGGGGTCATTTGCTTTTTTTGTAATAGAATTTGGATATAGAGGGAAGGAACTTAAAAATATCACAATACGCAATATCAAATCCACTTTATGGACTCTGAGGTGTCATTATTCAGTTACAGCTATAAAAATATATATTGTAGCTCTCAACATGTTTCTTTATACTTGTGAAAGACATCACCTTTTGGGGTCAAAGTATGAAAGCACTGAGTATTTTGTTCATCAGGACAAGTCCCATACATGGCATCTTCCATATTTGGTTTAAATCTTGAACTTCAATAAAGTTATCAGACAATGAAAAAATGAAAAAAATGAAAAGTAGCCTTGCAAATATGGCACTTCTTATTTTTGGGAAAACTTTGCAAAATACCTAACTTGTGGATTAGTAAAATGACACCCAAACCATTTATTTATTTACATTTGTTGACCGGGAGTGTCTGACTGGACGTATGTCCATTTTCAGCAGAGGCCCAGGGAGAAAAGCTCCACAGTTAAAATACACATACAGTAGTTACATTGGATTTACATAGCAATTAACAATTTGATCTACATAGCAATTAAAAATTACAAACATAGTTACAGATGAAGAACATAGTACATCAGTAGACAACTAGAATCTTTATCATCTGTGAAGTACATAACAGACATTAACAATTGTTACAATAAGAAGTTCCTGCTGTATAATAAGTTGTTAGGCTTATGAGCATCCGAGCTTGCTATAGTCAAGGTAGTTAGTGGGATGGAAAGAAAGGTAGTGGGTGGATGGGGTAGTTGATATTAGAGGGGGAGTTGCAAGGGCGTAGCCAGCATGTTTTTAGGTGTGCTTTTAGTAAAATTTTGAAGTGGGTGCATGATGGTACAGAGGTAATTGTGAGTGGGAGGGAGTTCCATAACTTGGCTATGGTGCACGAGAATAGTGCTTCTCCAGCAGAGTTATTGGCTTTAGTGACCTATAAGTGATTTTTGTTGCTGGATCTTAGTGGTCTGGTGGTGTGATAGGGCTGGAGTAGATTCTGGAGGGATGAGACTTTTAGGGGGTGGCTTACTAGTTTGTGGGAGAGTGCAAGTTGATACCATCGAAGGAGGTGAGGGAGTTCAAGCCAGCCCAGTTCAGCAAGGGAGAGACAGTGGTGACTATGGTAGGATGCCTCTGTGGTGAATTTGGTGATTTTGTTGTAGTAGGTCTTGAGCTTGTTTAGATTGCATTGCCTTAGGTTGGTATATATTGGAGAGGCAAAAAGAAGGGTTGAGATAAGGTGGGAATTTGCTATTGAATCTTTGCTGCTTTGGTGAGAAGTTGCTTATTTCTGTATAACGCTCCTAGTTTTTGTGGGCTTTTTTCATGGTCATGGATTTGTGAATGTCAGATTTTAGTTTATTGTCTATTTCAACTCCTAGCAATTTGGTGTGTTCTGTTCGGTGTATAGTGGTGTTGTCTTTTGCTGTGATGTTAAGTGAGAGTTGTTTTGAGTATGTTTGGTGGGTTGGAAGATGAGTAGTTTAGTTTTGTTTGGGTTGGGTATTAATTGGGCATTGGATAACCAAGTTTCAACAGAGGAAAAGGCTTCCTGTGTGACTTTTTGCAGTTTGGGTAGGGACTGGGCTGAGCAGATGATGGTTGAGTCATCTGCGTATTGTATGAGTGTGCCATGTTTGGTGGCAGAGGCTAGATTATTGGTGAAAATAGAGAAGAGTAGGGGTCCAAGGATGGATCCTTGGGGAACCCCTATGGAGAAAGGTAGTTGGGGAGATATGTCATTCTGCCATACAATGGATTGTTGGCGGTCAGACAGGTAACTCTGAAAACAGTTGGTGACTGATTGAGAGAAGGATAGGTTATTGAGGACAGAGATGAGTTGTTTGTGTGGGACCATGTCAAATGCTTTAGATAGGTCTAGGAAAGTAGCAGAGGAGAGATAGTCATTATTTTTATGTTGAAGGATAGTGTTAGTAAAGGAGAGTAAGGCAGTGGTGGTGCTATGGGTTGGTCAGAAACCATGCTGAGTACTGGAAAGGAGGTTGTTAGTAAGGAGGTAGTCTGAGACCTGAGAATGAATGCATCTCTCTAGTATTTTGGAGAGTGGAGAGAGAATAGCTATGAGATGGTAATTGGTTACTTCTGTGGAGGGGCCGCTTTTGTGGAGAGGAATTATATGTGATACTTTCCATAGTGTGGGAATGTAACTTTCCGACAGAGATCTGTTAATCAAGATGGATACTGGGTAGGCTAGAGCAGCAGCTGAGATTTGTAGGTATTCACTTGGGAGGTTGTTTGCTGCTAATTTGTTGGGCTTAAGTTTAGTTAAAAGTTTTTTTATGTTGGAGGTAGGAACAGGAGAAAAAGAGAAGACAGTGGGGAGATTACTAGTTGAAGGTGTGGGTTGGAGTGGAGGGGGTTGTGTTGTTTAGCTAGTGATAGTATGGTTTGTGTGAAGTGTGTGTTGAATGAGGTAGCAATATTTTCGGAGGAGTGAGGGATGTTAGGAGGAGGGGTACTGACTTTACCTGGGTGGAGGATGGAGTTTATGGAGGACCAGAATTGTTTGGGACTGTGGAGTCTAGGGCAAACTGGTAGTATTGGAATTTGTCCTGTTTTATTAGCTTTTTGACTCTATTGCATAGTTCAGGAATTTCTGTCTAGCTGAAGGGGTTTTGGTTTTGAACCAGTGCTCCCAGGCTTTATCCCTGTTTTTCATTTCTGACTTAGTGGTTTTCTGTAGCCATGGGGAGGGTTGTGCTTTGGTTCTGGAACGTCTTATGGGGGCATGGTAATTAAGGATGCTCAGGAAGGTAGTATTAAAATATTTAACTGCGTCATCAAGACTGAGGTACTTTAGAGGATGACAGTTACATTCTTTGAGGGATGAGATGAATGTTAGTGGATTAAAGTTTAGTTTTTTATGTATTTGATGGTAGATGACATGTTTAACTTGGTATAGGTGTTTTTTGAGTAGGAATGTTGGGGAGTGATCACTGGGGCTATCCGATAAGCAGCCTGCTATATATGACTGGGGGCTCTTACTGACTAGTAGCCAATCCAGGGTAGTGTGCTTGTTGGAGTTTTTATTTATCCTGGTTGGTGACTGGACTAGTTGGGTGAAGCCATGAAGGTTTAGATGATGGGTTGGATGGTTTCCAGAACAGGATTGCCAGTCAATATTGAAATCACCTAAAATTATAGTTTCTTGGGGAGATGGTGGGTAATCCAGCTGAGGAAGTTTTCTAGTGGAGGGATGTTTTGGCCAGGTGGGAAGTAGCATGTTGATGATTTTTGTTTATTTTGAGGTTGGTATATATTATTTCTTCATTGCCTATTTGTGGAGCTGATAATTTTAAGATCTGGATGTTTAGATGCTGTTTAAATATTATAGCTATACCGCCTCCTTTCTTGTTTAGCCGGTCTACTCTTAGCATGCCGTAATTGGTGGGGAGGATTTGCTCACTGGTAATATGAGGTTTTAGCCAGGTTTCCGTCAGGATGACTATATCTGGGGAGAACAAGTGTATGGTGGTATGGAGTTCATGAACCTTCTTGCATATACTTCTAATATTTAGGCTTAGTAGAAGGAGGTCATTTGGCTTTCTATTGGCTGTGATTTTGGAGAAGTTGTGGTTCCTAGTCTGATTATGAGGAGTGGGGTTGGAGATGGCAGGGCCAGGGTTGGGGTGGATGTCTCCACTTAGGGCTAGTGTTGATATGCATGAAGTTATTAGTTTTCTCAGTTTTTGAATGTGTTTGTTTATTAGGGAAACTTTATGATTGTGCTCTATGGGTAATAGGTATGGTGGGAGGGTTACTATGTTAAGTTGTAGGGATGCTTTCTTTATGTTTGAGTAATATAGTTGGTAGAATATGTGGGGGGTGCATAGGGATGGTTCTTGAGCTGGTGGGAGGGGAGCTGAGTGAGGGTGAGACATGAGTGGTGGTGTGAGTAGTAGTACAGTGGTAGTGGTTGAGTGGGAGAATGATGGAGTTTTGGTAGGATGTAAAATATGCAAGGAGAGTGCATGCAGTGAGCATAGGTGTAGTATTATTACATAATTTTGTCTTAATAGGTACAATAATTTCACATTCTCTATGCAACGAGAACTATCATGGAACTATATGCAGAGAAAGTCGTATAGGTCATGTGGGATCAGATGTTAAACTTTAATATGTCTTCAGAATGCCATGAAATGAGTGGGTTGACCATTTCTAAGCATAATAAAATAATAGAAAAAGATTGCAACTCCTTCAGTAAGTAAGCACTTCACAGAAGTAGGTTCAAAGGTCAATGGCAGATCATATTTTATTATTTCCGATGTGAAGTAACAGTCAATGTGCATTCAGTGGTGAGTCTACAGTGGGAAGGCTGGTTGTTGGGCTAAAGATAATATATGGCATTTGCGAATGAATCAGTAGCAGCACAGGTACATGCTTTTTGAAAAAGAAATGCATAAATGTCCCTTAGGGGTACAAAAAAGTCTGGTAATTCTCCATTATATGTGCAGAAAAAGTGAACACAGAGATACATTTTAATTTGCACTTTATTGGTTGTAAGATCATTTTCCTTATGTAGCCACCTGCATGGTGACTATATTGACCATCACATCAAGGTGAGAGGAAGAAGGATAAGGGACAAGAAGTGTTGCTCTGGTAAACATTTTGATACTCTGATCTCATGAACATGTGAAATTGAAAAAAAGGAATGTTAAAACAGTGATGACTGGATTATGATACAACTTTATGAAGTTTGTCCAGAGTTGCCTTCTCATTGGTTAGCAGGCATACATGTATCTTTCATAATTTTTTACAAAGTAGTTCTTTCTTGTTAGCCAAATGCATATTATCTGTATCACTGAACCTTTAGAACAGTAGTATCTCTTGTCATTTTAGTTATTTTTTTGACAGCTGAAATAAATAACAGCTGCTACACTCCATGAGAAATAAAGAGAAAGTTCAGTTCAGCAATTGGTCTGCATAAAGATGCATTAGAAGAAAATTTTGAAAATAGCACACATGCAAGATATCCATGGCAATACATACTCTGCAAGTATCACAGGTATAATAACTCATATCTAAAACATAAGTATATAACTTCCACAGAAATCAATGGCAGGAAATTTGAAATTTCCACTACAACATGGTAATTAGCCCTCAGAGATCAGAATGCACATAAAATGTTAAATTTGCTATGACTACCATAATGACAATAAACTCATATAATAGAATTTTAAAAATCGCAGCATCTCGAAAGTATAAGATATGCTGAAACCTCTGGGCTACACAAATGGTGTGGCTGCCTTTTTTTAAACCCATAAAGCACCTAGTGATATGCTTACATGCCCGATGTCAGTGCCTCCAGATGCATCCAAACTGTGTATATATATATATATATATATATATATATATATATATATATGTATATATATATTATGGATGAGCGCATGCACAAAAAATCCTCTAGATAGCTTCACTGAAAACTACCAACATCAAAACATTCCAGAAACAAGCATTTGTTAAATAAAAGTTATACTATTAAAAGGGTTAGAAGTTTATTATTTATTCAACATCATGTTATAATAGTGATATACTACACTAGGGATATGGGTAAATTATTTATTGACAAACAATGTGGGTTCTGGTTTGACCACTGCAACTGCGCATCCTGAACGAATAATGCTTTTTACAGATTGCGTGTAAAGTACAACTTAACCAAACTCTGCTATAGTACATTGTCATATTACCAAACATTCAAAGCAAAAAAATTATGCCCCTAAAAATAATTTTCAACTGTAAATATAAATAAATAAAATTGATGTCAGCATAAAAATGATGCATTATCAAAAAAGTTTTAAATAAGAGGTTTAATTTTCAAGTGTCACAAATAAGTAAATTAATATAGCAATAACCCACGCCTGGGTGTGGGTAATGCTGGATTTACCCATGGTTGGCGTGGTTTGGTCCCGAGGGCGAAGCCCGAGGGACCAAACAAAGACAACCGTGGGTAAATCCAGCATTACCCACACCCAGAAGTGGGTTATTGCTATTATACAATGCCATTATTTAAGAAAATAAATAATTACTTTTCTTAAATAATGGCATTGTATAATGCCTCTTTGCTGCCCTTCCGCACCTGTCTGGTGTTCCGCGGCAGTTCTGATGTACTGCGCATGCCTACGCAGTACATCAGAGCTTTGGGCAAAAGCAACGGAGAACGTAAGTTCTCCATTGCTTTTTACTGTCTCGCTATGTTAAATGGGTTTAACATAGCGAGACAAGTTTAAAAAAAAGCAACGGAGATCTCCGTTGCTTATTTTAAAGCTGTCTCGCTATGTTAAACTCATTTAACATAGCAGACAAGTTAAAGCAACGGAGATCGCAAGATCTCCGTTGCTTTAATATTGTGCTATGTTAAAGGAGTTTAACATAGCGAGACAGCTTTAAAAAAGCAACGGAGATCTCCGTTGCTTTTTTTAAATCTGTGTCGCTATGTTAAACTCTTTTAACATAGCGAGACAGTGTTTTATACTAACGGAAAAAGTCCGGGCGACCGGACCTTTTTCCGTTAGTATATTGAGGGATTTACCACGGGCACGCTGGTTGGGCTGGCCAATCAGCGTGCACGTTTTTATGGTAGGCATTGTATAATATTTAATGCTTAATGTAGAGGTGACATTCTATCAACAGAAAAAATATTTATTTTAAAATTATCTGACTCATGATCCCAGTTAAATCAACATTTGAATTCAGTAGTCTTTGATAGGAGTATTAAGATAATGGCTAGTCCTGCCTTTACTATAAGCAACAGTGTTTATTCTCTCAGTAACCAAATGCTGTTCAAAAGAGATAAAAGACGCCTCAAACTTTTACCCTATCTCCAGTAGTTTGAAGCAAGCAGCAGTTATATTCAAAATGCTGCATCTGGTCTTAACATAAAAGCATAGCTCTCCACACAACTCTACATGGCCTGGCATGCAAGAGAAAGCTTACCCTAAATGATACCAGAAAGCCTTCAAATAAAAACAGATGAGAGGAACAATAAGTCTGCACAGTAACTTTCAAAAAATAAAAAATAGCATCAAAACAGAAGAAACCACATAAGAAACCCAAGCAGACTCTGTGAATATTCACACATGCTCTGCCAGGAACCTTATGCAATTTTGTACCATGGCTGGAAAAAAATGAGAGCAAACTATTCCAAATGCCTATATCTTCTCCTGTCATCCAAGAGGGTTACAACAGAAGATTCTTATCTGTATTATCTGCTATACTGAAGAGTTGTTAAGATTAGTTAACTATTCTAGTTACGATGTCCTCAAGCATTAAAGAAACTAGTTTATCTTAAAAATATATTATGTATTATGCTTTAATACCCTCAGGCATATACAATTTGTTACATGTGTTCAACAGCTGTTTTTTTTTTTTTTTTAATTCTGACCAGGAAGAGAGTTTGTCTGTCAGAAAATATGAAAGTGAAGTCCATCTGGAAAAGCAAATTGAATGGTAATGTTGAAGAAGTGTTTTCAGTCAGAAGCATATATAAAATAATATAAAAATAATGGAGCCCAGTGGACAAGACAACAGCTGCATAATTATTCTATGTTTTATACATAAATGTGTGTGTGTGTGTGTGTGTGTGTGTGTGTGTGTGTGTGTGTGTGTGTGTGTGTGTGTGTGTGTGTATGTGTGTGTGTGTGTGTGTATGTATATATCTATATCTATAAATATATATATATATATATATATATATATATATATTTATGAAACTGTGTGTGTGTGTGTGTGTGTGTGTGTGTGTGTGTGTGTGTGTGTGTGCGTGTGTGTGCGTGTGTGTGTGTGTGTGTGTGTGTGTGTGTGTGTGTGTGTGTGTGTGTGTGTGTGTGTGTGTCTCTCTCTCTCTCTCTCTCTGTACATACTAAAGTGACTTCAGTAGTTGGACTTAAGGCACTAATTAACCTGCTCAGAGCTTGTCATGACTCATAAGCTTGTATATGACCCAGAGAAATGCCCAAGTCTAACAATATTCTTCAACTCTGCAGTCCCTAAAGATCAATATGCTCTTCTGACAAGATGCTGCGAACTATAACTAAATCATACAATACTGCTAAAGAATCCCTGTACTACTCCTCCCTCTAAAACTTGGAATTCCATGCCTCTCTCTCTTAGAACATTACAAAACAATAAGTATTTCAAGCTGCATTTAAAGGATCCCTTAAAAAGCACTTGGGTATGCACTTGCACCTCTCCTAGGATAACCTAAATACTACCTCTCTTTCAACCTCCTTTACAGGAGCTCTCTATTCTCCATATAGCCTCTCTACTCATTAAATGGCTCTAACACTCCTCCTGGTATAACCACAGTCTGTTCTGCTGTTGTTTGTACTTTAAAGTCCCCCTGTACATACTTTTAACCTCACAATTTACAAATAGTTTTCTGTCATAAACATAACGTTTTGTAAAAAATGGCATCATATGACAATCATAAATAATCTGTTCTCATTTTCTTGTCCTCAAATATATTACAGTATGACATTTTTGAAAACAAAAAAAAAAACTGACTGCACAATATTAAGCATACAAAACTTTAATGAATAGCCTTCCTTCATATGTGATTCCTGGGATTTTTTTAGATAAAATTAGGAAGTTTAATGAAAATTATAGTTATGACAAAGTAGAGGTATTGATGCTTAATGTTGACAAATTGTCTTTATTCACTATTCACCAGTATTCTGCAAGATACATGTGTGGAATTTATTAGATATTTTTTAATGTTTAAGACATTTTTCAAATGAGAAAATTCATATATAATGTTCTCTGTTGGAGGTGTTGTTGGGCCATGATTACTTTATATTTAAAGGAAAATATTACAAACAAACTAAAAGAATTGTGATAGGGTCAGCAGTAGCCCAGGCTTTTGCGATTTTGGATTTAGGGTGGTGTTAGAATGAGTTTTTCCTTAAAATAGTTTTTTTGAGAGAATGATATCTTTAGGAGGTTTGTAGATTACTTGTTTTCTTTATTATGAAAGGTAATAGGAGGGAATGTGAGCAGGTTTTGGAAGAAAAATAGAAGTTCTGCTTTTTTTTTAATTTACTTTAGCTAATATTGTGTTAAAAGTTCATTTCAGACATTAGTTTAGAATGGGATTTTAACAAAAAGACCTTAAATAGTGGTATTTTCCATAAGAAAACATTTTTGAATGGTTACTTGCATTTTAAAAGTAACCACCCTGTGTTTATTAAGAAGAATATACACAGGGGTCAGTATATTAAGGCCTCAAGGTTGATTACAAGGAGATGGATTTTGAAAAAAAGGTGTACGTTAGTACTTCTCTCTTTTTAGAGAGAGGTTATAAGAGACAGCAATTATTGGGTAGTGCCAATGAAGTATTGTCTAAGAGGCATATGCATTTTGCTCCCATTTTATTTAAGCTCTTGGAAAAAATTGGGCCTGATAAGACTTACAGTAAAAACACCCCAATTTGTAGTCTTGATATGTCTGTGGACAGTTTTGGTATCCAACAAATTATTTGTGACAACTGGTGTATTTTAAAAGGAAATAATGACATTTATAAAGTTGTAAGTGAAAACCCATTGTTTGTATATAAGAAAAATATCAGTTTAAAAAATTTTTGTCACAAAATGATAATACTTTAGTTAGAACTATTTATGCTACAAAAGAAAAGAGAATTTACAAATGTGGCCTGTGCAATACCTGTAGATATATTTTTGAAGGTTCGTTTAGTATTTTACCTCATATTGGAAAAACAATTACTGCTACAGGAAGATTTACATGTAATTCTAAAGGCGTTTACATCAATGTTTGTTCAGGACGGGATGCATTTTATACTGGAATGACTTCCAGAACATTAAATAAGAGAATTAAAGAGCATCTTTATTCTATTAAGTGTAAATGTATTAATAATGCATTGTATGTACACAGTAGGGCATGTGAAAATTATAAAAACTTCTTTTTTGTCTTGAAACAGGTACACCAAGACACAAGGGGTGGTGATTTTAAAAATCGTATGGTGAAAGGGAAACTGTATCTGAAATAATGTTAGGAGCTGATGAATATCCTGCCCTAAATGAAACTGTAAATATTAAGTGTGTCATAAAAGACAGGAGCCTGAAGGTCAAGGATTAAATATGGTGCAAGTATCTAAATATTTTCTTATGTGTGCAGTCTTCTTCAAATCTGCCCCTTGGGTGGAATCTTTTGATTCGAAAGAAAACTTTTTGTGCAAAGAAGTACAATAACTAATAAATAATTAATAATTAAACATTGAGTGTTAAGTCCTGGTGGAATGTCTTGTCTAATGTGTTTAGCAAATCTGTTTTGTTGTCGTTTTTTTTTTTTTGTTGACAAAATGAGCAGAACAACCATGGACCAACTCAACATCCTGAAGAGTACATTCCCTTGTGGACCCCTGCAACTGCAGATACTGTAAGCATATGAGCAAAAAAATGGGTTTCCACTTCTCTAACACTGACCACTGCTACCACAGCCAAGAACCTGGGAATTGCAGTTTGGAGTCAGTAGTTTACCTGATGCCCTGCCTTCTGTATCAGGAAAACTATCCACAGACTTAAAACCAGAATTGTAAAAATAGCAAACCAAGTGAAGAACCAACAGCACAGAAAGATTTGAAAATATAAATAAAAACAATGCTGTATAGGCAGCTGGAAAAGTTTAATAAGACAAAAATAAAAATAGAAATAGAAACAGGTAAGTTGTTGTTTGTCTTTTCAGCTAGAGGTCGCCACAGTGGAACTCCGGTCCGCTAATGATTGGCAGTAGATTTTTATGGTGCCAAGTTGCCAGCCTGATGCCCAACCTTCAGGGAAGGCACGCCCATTCACGCATGTCTTTTGGAGGCAAAACAGGTAAGTGCTTTCATAAAAATACTTCTCCAGACACTAAACCAATAATAAAACATAGTCATTTAAACACAAAACCAATAAAATCCTATAATTGGGTAATGGCCAACATTGACGAACACATACTGCAAGCCATTAAAAACTGCACAAGGAACTCAGCTCCCTCTACAGAAATATACAATGCCTGATAGATGATGCAAGACAAGTACTAGCATCTACCTACCTTTTTCCATTCCTACTATATACCTCACATATTCTTGCTAACCTAAATACTAAACTTAAAGTTAAAGTCTACACCTGTTACAATAAAGCAGCTTCAAACCATACATATAGGACAAATCACTGTGGGGCCCTGAAATAACTAAACTTTCCTGAAATACCCAGTTACTTGACATACTCACAACTTATTACTACACACAAGCTTATAAATGCACCAACAAATGTCCAGCACTAGGAGCTACCATGCAGCATTACTCTTCAGGTAGAGACCTTCACTCAACCAATAAGCTCTTAGCAATCAGAGCAAAGTTTAATAACTCAGCAGGTGACTCACTATACTGCCATTATGTATCTAAACTTTGGAACACCATGCTACCATACCTAAAACAAACCACAAGACTATCTGCCTTCAATCCCTTACTAAACAATACCTAAACCACACATGTCTGTATACATGCTTCTCACTGGGTAACTCTATTTTTCTTTGTCAGTTCATATCTCCATCCCTTTATTACCCATATTCCCGTCTACACAACAAACTTTTCTTCTACTCTTCCAAAATTTCCCTTCTTTTTTTTTTTTTTTTTTTTTCTGAAGAAGGATAGAGGTAAAAGATAACAAAAAGAAGGTGTGGACAGGGAAGAGGTTACAGGGATGGTAGTAGAAACAGACAAGAAAACACAGAACACAGATAAAGACTGGCAGGAGAAGTGCTGACACAAAAGGGAGAGAACATAATGGAGAGGCACAGACAGAAAAAGGGAGGACAATTGGTGGTGTGGACAAATGGGTGAAAAACAGAGGTGGAAAGTGAAAAACATGTTGAGAGGAAACACTACAATTGGGGTAGGATGGAGTGACAGCTGTCATTTCTGATGGCCAGTACTGCTCCCAGTCAATCATTAGTTTCCTCACTGACAACCTTCCCCACTAGGCCTAACAGCTGGTTGTTTGATAAGTTTGACCAGGAAGTGGTGCAACTATGATAGTCATGCAAAGATATTCTCCAGGTGGCCAATTTGTGCATCAAGTCACTGGTCAATCAACACCATCACATCATCCAACTCTTCCCAGATTACAAACCATGATCTACTGACTGCATTTCCAGAAAGTGAGACAACACCTCTTCCTGGTGACATATCACAAGAGGCTGCAATGACAGCCTCTAGGTCAGACCTACTGGATGTTCTTCACCACCTTATGCTTGTAGGCAGCTGGAGAGCTAGCAGTGGGTGGCAGAGAAGGTCGATGGTGAGATGACTAGTGCAGTACCATAGCTGGTGAGATGACCAACGTTGTACCATAGCCACAGTTATGGAAGACATTGCATAAAATAGTAACATAAATGGAGAGAAATAAAATAACAAACATCAAATAAATATAAATAAAGGACAGTGAGAAAGAAAAAAATACCTGGAGAAGTAAACTTTTCTTAGGTATGCAGTTCCAATGCAGATGATAGCCCCACTAGCCAGAGTACATAGTACTATTGAAGGTAGTGTGTCATAAGGAACAGGATGACATGAGCCCTAACCAATCTCACTGTTTGTATATGTGAGGATAGCAATGAATTTATAACTGCAGGTGTGAGGAAAGGTGGACTGGGACACCTCAGGTACACTATTGGTATGACCAGGAGACAAGCACAGAATTGGCAAACATGGCTTACTCTGCAGGGGCCTGAAGGCCAAGGACCGTGCCAAAGGGTCACAGCCACAACTGCCAAAAAAGTGACGTAAACAGTAGCCCCATATAAAAGTTATCAGTCATGTAGATCTACATATGCCAGTCAGCTGTACGTAACAGAGTATGCTATGAGGCATGCATGGGGTATGCCAATTAGAAGTGGTACTGGTAAGGGATTTAGAAGTAACAGTGCATACTGTATTCTGGGCAGACCAGTATGCCATATATGGGTTTTGACGGTCTGGCAATGAACATAGCATTAAAGGGGCCATAGCCACAGGTATTTTGTAGAGTATGGCACTCAACAGTTTGAAGGGACAATCAGAGGGATGATACTTATGAGTACCCTCACACTGCTGACATGCCACTGATATTTGGAGTGTGGGGCAGCAAAGCAACCTGCATGTACATACAGAGTATGCATGCCTGGAGGCATATATTTTGTGTAAAAATACACATGCAAAATTCTACAGATATCAGATATTTGTGCAGTTACAATATCATCAGTTTATATGTACCCCTGCATCTAGAGAGCCATTCCATATGCTTTCAAAACATCAGTTTGTTGTCTTCAATTACCCTAAAAGCTTGAAAACATAAAGGAAGAGGAAAATGTTTATGAATCAAATGTCCTGCATTTGGCTAGGCAGTTAATACTAAATTACACTAACCTGTATATGTCACAGGTACTTACTGCAGAACCTAGGAGCACTTTAACAAATTTCCTCTTCCCATTTGTAAAGAAGGTTAATGTGTTTCCTCTTCAGGTCATTGTAGTGGTGCAAATACTGCTTTTCTATGTAGATTATGACTACAGAAGCAGTCACAGCCTTGCCAAGGCAGTGCCAGGCACCCCCTTGTAACAGGGAGCCATCATAGGATGTCTCCATCAGGTGCACAAAGTGGTCACTCTGCATGCAGTACAGAAAGATTTTTTGACTCTTTCATGTACCACCAGAAGCTCTGCCACAACTAGTACACTCAGAATCTGTGACCACTTCATGATCCTCATAATCTTGAGGAATATGGTAGCACATTCGTACCGATGGACATTGCAGGTGTCATGTGGCATGCATCAACAAGCACCAAGAAGCAAGGCAATGCCCAAAGCCACCATATTGTGGCCTATTAACACTTAACATGACATTATGGTACATAGGGTACAGATAATATGATCACCTAATTGTATACCTCTCAACTATCCAGAGTTTTGCAGAATGTCCACATTTTTGCCTCATATTTTTAGTCCATTCTTCATAAAATATGTGTCTCTGGCAAATCACTGAGGATTGACATCACTAAATAATGACATGCATTTCAATTTCATACTTTATATCCTTCAGAAAATGCATACCAACAAAAATTCTGTTATTCTAGCAACTTTCTAAGTTTATAAGACCAATATTTAAAATCTGTCCCTATTTTTGGTACTTTTTCCCCCAATTATTTTACACTTTGCTCAGATTTCTTCTTCTAAGGCATTGAGAGGTATGCTTAACTGTATGTTACCAGTTCTACACTTTTCTGACTACATGATTTCTCTGTAACACCTCTGTGGGCTGAAACACATAAACATACCCAGATCCCTGTAGAGGTCAGTGACCCACCCAGGTAACAGTGATGTTCTTCACTACCTTTCATGTGTGTGCAGGGTCATCATGCATCACATAAAATGAAGTATTCAGAGTTAGTTACCTTTGACTGGCTTATTAGCATAATTTCCAAGCTAAGAGTTTCAAAACTGCATGAGAAATACAGCAACACCCATACAGGTTCTCATTATGCTACAGAAAATTACTTCTGCAAAAGGAAGGATTCGGAGATTGGTCACTACAGTTATACAGGCAGTACAGCTCTACAACTGCTGTGGGAATTGTCCAGGGGACATGTGAAGAGAATATGATGGTAATATGACTACTGTTTTATTTTCACTGTTATTTTATGGAAGAATGAACAATGGCTGACTTTTGAGAGTGGATAGGGACCACAGGAGGTTTTGTTACCCAGGTCTGTGGTCTACCTGTAACAGTACTGCACTGATGAAAGAATTATCTTTGATGGAGGCAGGGGACAATGCCTTATGAGGAATACAGGTGGGTAACATGACTGCTATTTTGCTCTTGTTGTAGCTGCTGTGTGTGGGAGGTTTGTCAAGATCTGACTAATGAGTGAAGGATGGAGAGAGGCCACAGAAGGGTTTGTTATTCAGCTCTGACGTCAACTGCCACAGTTATTGAAGACAGAATGAAGCATCTGTGATGGAAATACAGGATATGCACAGTATGTGGATAATAAGGCAGTAGATTACCAAATGTGACTATTGTGGGGGTGGAGGATCCAGAGGTAATTACATAGACTGAGAAGTAGTAAATATGCAACATGGTGTAGTGGGCTAGGTAGTATTAATCTTTATGACATTTACATGTATCACAATACCTCAGATCACCACAGACATTTCACAAAACACACTCAGGACTGGCTTACAGTGAGCTTCAACCTCATGTTATAGTTAATACATACAAAAGGTCAGGAAGCAGTTCCTACTGGGCAGTGGCCATGTCACCACATCTGGTATATTATTTCTTTGAAGCTGTTTGTCTTAGCGTGGATACAGGGAAGCAAACAGCATACAGATACACAGATAAGGGATGTTGCAGACCACAACCAAGGGGGGGGGGGAGCAAACAGAGTATGTATGCAAAGCACTGTAGCCATCCTCATGTCTGATAGAGGCTACACATTTGATGGTATGGATGGCATGTTATACTTGGCACATTTATGGATGCATACACACACACACACACACACACACACACACACACACACACACACACACATACACCAGCACAGCATGTTTCACAAGTATATGCTTTGCAGTGTGGTGTGATAGGTGCACACCAGGAAATGGCTATAGGCAGCTGCCCAACAGCAGAGACTTGTTAAAGTGACTCACACCTCTGGTTGGGTCTGATGTTGTACAGTCTGTACTCACTATAGACTCTGTGGAGCATTTGACATTGGGGGTGGAACTGCACTCAGCACCATGGGTGTCAGTGGGAAATGCCCCAGTTAGTTGTGACTTTACATTAGTACTATGTAGTGCAACATGCCAGAGGCAGAAGTATTCACATAGTGAATATAGTCATCCGTGCAGATGCACCAGGGCTTCTGCTGCTGCAGGTGTCTGAACAAGGCTTTGAGGCTTATAGTCTTTGCATGCTGTACTGTTTTACTTCCATTTGAATACTTGAATCTGAAGGTTCCCACAACATAGTACTAATTCACTAGGGTGCTTCTGTCTGCTTCCACAAGTAATTTGTTGTATGTGACAACCACCGTGGATGTCAGCATGCCTGATGTCAGAGGAAACATCTGAGTTTGATAATGATGGCAATGAAAATATGGATCAGTCTTTGGCTACAGTACCACTTTAAGACATGGGTACCGTGGTGTGCATATTACTCTCCCTTCTATGTACACAGCTTCATTATTTGTGAAACCCACTGTTCAAGCTGAGATCAGGAGTGTAGGATACAAACTGAATGACAGAGTCATACCCTTAGCCGTGACCCTCAAGCAGCAGTGGGTGCTAACAGCTTCAATGGGCATAAAAGGTGGCAGAAGGGTGTGGTACATTGGTTGCAGACAAAGCCTTGTTGCTACCCCCCCAAATGTCTTGAGTGTCTCCATGGCTGCTACACAAGTGATGTATGGGGCAGTCAAACAAACAGGCTGATGGCACCTCAGCTACTGTAGAGCTGATCACTATAGTATAAGAGCTGTGTGACAATATCAGAGAGGCAATACCTATTTAGTATGCATTTCTGAAAGGCACCACGGGAGTCTCCATCCTAAAGGGGCATGTGTGCTGCTGCATGGCAGCAATGCTCTTCACATGATCAGCCTTCTTCTGCCTCCAGTGGCGAAAGTCACAGTGAAATGGTTAGAGAATGGTCTAGGTCCTAGAGCACCATATCATCTATGTCTACTATCACTGTTGAGGACACTGTAGCCAACCATGGATGCAAACACATACAAGGTATACATGATGCGCTTACCCATGGCATGAGGTGCTGTATCTCACAAAGCACTCCATCTCTCTGCCAACTGCTATTTGTGCCAGTTATATTCCTCAAAGGGGCACTGCAGTGGACAGGGATGTACATTAGTGATCATACCTACTGGGGGTGCCGCAAAGCTGTCACAGAGAAACACACATAGTGAAGCAACATCTTCAATGGCTGCATCCACCCACAAATAATTTAACCAGCTATCACCCACCTCTGCATATCTACACCACACTGGTGGCACCACTCCCTCCATGTACGGTATTCTAAGTCTGCCACACTCACCAGGCCATGCATGACACACATGCACACCTACATCATTAGTACCCACTGCAAACCTCTGTCACTGCAGCCCACCTCATCTGTGGATATGATGACAAATGTGCCCTGCCACTATTGCTCTGTTGCCAGGGTTGCTTGAGTTTGATGCATAGCATGACCAGTCCATCTCCTGTATTGTATGGCCTTGTTAGAAAACTGCATGCATCAAAGTTACTTTTTATGCCTAATCTGGCCAATAGTTGTGAACCAGATGCTGTTTCTTAGGCATTGCCAAAGTGTATAGAGCCAGCCTCCAACTCATATTATTATCTCCTGCAGCCATTTTTCCATGAACTCCTCACCATAACATTCCTTCAGTGCTGCAAACTTCTCAACTAATGTTAATACTCTACTATATCAGTTTGCACATCAGTAAGTTGTACAACACTGCTCACACAGCAAATATCTTGCTGCAGGTTTCTAGAGCATACTGCAACATGTCATGGGAGGGATCCAAGCAGTAAGTGGGACTTCATCACCAGGAACACACATTTGATGATGTTCTGGCTCTGTAACAATGCAGTGCTGTATCCATTCACTGCAATTGTTCTATGTATTTCATATTTGTGTCATTTGCTACCTATCCAGTGTCACCATTAAGATGTCCTGGAAAGAAATTAGCCCACTCCAATTGCTGATATAAGTCTCTCATGTGCCAGATGTGGAAATCTTGATCACTGCCTTGGTGGTACTCTGACACATTGCATACTATACCATGTAATTGCAGACCACTTGGCAGTTAATGAGTGGAATCCATTAAGGTTGATAGAGCATTGGCTCTCTGTCACAGATGGAGCCATGAGACAGTAAATGGCACCAAGTGCATCACAGGAAAATAGACTAGGTTATGAAACACCTGCATGGTGCTATTTCTCTCCATTGCAGTATATGGGTCACATATGCTCCTCCATGTGCAGTAGCATTGCATCAAGCAATTTATGTAGCATCTATGAAATAGATACCTGGGACACATTCAGTGTGTCTTTTCTGAATCATTAGAAAGTCCCTGTAGGAGGTATTGACAATGATACACATTACATTGGTGTTCATAGGCATGGGTTTTCCACACATCCCTTGAGCCTGCATGTGAGGGCAGCACATCTGTACCATTCCCTGTCAACATGTTTTTGGTCCACTGTTTCATGGACGGGAGGGAATATTAGGAGAAGTCAGATTCTTTGGCAACACAGTGCAACATCATAGCTACTGGCTGAGAGGATGCCCGTGAATGTATGCATTGCTTCTGATGGTGCTACCACGCTTAAAATGTTAACCTCTGTCTCCGTTCAGTATAATTTTATGATGCATGACTGCATTGGTGATTGCAACTCATCATGCAGTATTTATATGCATCTGAATCATACCACCATGTTGTTTACTATTATGTGCATTCACCATTACCTTAATTGTCATAGTATTGCTCATATCCAGCTTATTATAATGCCATTTACATATGGTGCTCTTGTGTGAGCAAACCTATGTCTCTGAATCTTCTCTACCCTGCGCAATTACACTAACCATACAATTTAGCCTTGTGCATAGTGCTGTTTGCTTCTGAATACTGGCCTGTGTCCTTTTTTTCCCTTACAGTTCACCTTTAGTAGTATAGATAGAATTTGCTAATCTTACAGTTTAGTAATGCTTTTTTATTGAATGTATTTTAAGTTAATTTAATAGTTAGAACTAGAACTATTTGTCAGTAATGTTGCTTCTTCATTGGCTAGCTGCACTTAGTGTTGGGTTTTACATTTTATTCCTTTACTTTACTTTTTCTTATACCATTAAGAAAAACATATATTTTTCAAAAGACAGGTTTATGTATACAGTGTTACTTTTGTAGGGGGTTGCTAGTTTACATGTGTTTTTGTATGCAGTGGATCAAATTATTGCTGTATTCTTTTTATATTAAAGTGAAAGGGAATAGTGTTGTTTTTTTTTTATTATTTAATCTAAGTGCAGAGTTTTGCCTCAGTTTGCTTTAGTTAGGCTAGTGTGCTGTGGAGGTACAGGTACCTGTGGTTTGCATGTATGGATTGTGAATGTTTACTTTAGTTTCTAGTCAGTATTACTGATAAAACCTTTGCTGAAATAAATTGAAACACTATTGTCAAATATATTCAAAATATATTTACTTAATTCTACATGCTTTGTGAAATAATTCATTTTCACTGTCTACACATAACAAATTCACAAACAGCCATTTATGTGTTTATGACAATTACTTACTCAAGTGGTTGCAGAAAATATTTAATGAAGGTGTAATTTGTTTAATTTAATTTAATCATACCCTCCTTTTTGATCACCTTTTATTCTCCACTCTAAACATTTTGAATAAACATATATGTGTATGTTATAACTTAAGACCTAGGTATTAGGATTTGAAGAACATGCACTTCTGACCTTGAACACCATGTAGTTTATTACCAATATGTCCACATCATCTAGAATTATCACCACTGTAACTGTAGCATCAACCCATTTCTGGTATCCTAACTCCACATTAATGGTTTAGGTCACATTGAAAACAGCAGCCCCTGCATTTTAAAACTGACAGTTTACACAAACATGACAAAAGTAACCACAGTAAAATTTTAACCATGCACTAAATGTGTCCTAAAAAGCAACATTTAATCACAACAAAATCTCATCTTTACCCCTAAATGTGCACTGAAAAGTAACACTAAGCACTATGTTTTACAATAAAATTAAAACAGTGTATTTGAACTTACAAATCAACAGTACTCTACAGCTCCTAAGGAACACAAGATGCAACAAAACTTTTAGAACAACAATCTCCATCCTAACCCTAACAATTACTTTTCACAGTTCACTAACAAATATATTAAAGCATTGCATTAATATCTGATCTAACAATATTTGATCCATATAAAGGTAGCACAAAAAAGCGACTGTAATGATCATCAAACAAGCAACAACTGTCGCTTCAAAGGGATCCACTCATTAAGAAAATGCATTTAAAAAAAAAAATACAACTGAAGACTAAGTTTTTAAATACACACACACACACACACACACACACACACACACACACACACACACACACACACACACACAAATATATGTATGTGCATGGCTTCTTTGGGTTTTGTTGACAGGGAGTTTGGGTGACATCTGTTAACTCGACCACATTTGGTCAATTATACAAATAGTCAAGAAGGATACAAGATCGACAATCCCCGGGTAGGGGAATATTCCGTTTCCCCAGGGATTGTCCAATCTCAGAGTTTGCACATAAAATAAATGAGGGATATGGGGAGAGCCTCCACATGAGGAAATGTTTATGTTTCTTTTTAGATAATATTTGCATGTGCCAACAAGCAATGTTGGCGCATGCATACTAGGCAGTTAACGTTTCCATTTTTGTCATATACTAGTTTACCTTCAGGATGTTGATATTTATATTAGTTGACCAACTGAAGGTAAATCATATGCATATATTGTACGCACACACACACACACACACACACACACACACACACACACACACACACACACACACACTCACATACCCCTCCTTCTGCAACAACTAATTACTCTCCCAGTCTCATCACAAAGCAAGAAACCTAAAAGAAAAAAATAATGAAAGCAAAAGTCCAGTAATCAGTAAACTCATAAATCAAACTGATGTTCAGATGTCTTTCTCATCCCTTCTCCTAAGTTGATGCCAGAGCTAAATGCAATATTTACAAATACAGAAAAATGTAAAGAAATATTACCAAAGATTATGTACTTACCTTAAATATCCACTACTCATCTTATCAACATTTCCTTCAAAGTCCACCAGCAAACATTAAAACCCTGAAGACATCCTTAGCGCCACAAAGCCCTGCTATACCTACCTACACAAAGTGATGACCCAAATCATTTGCATGTGGCTGTATAGATTTTATCCTTTCATGATCCTACCTTAAAAGTTAACTTATAAAGTCACTGGACACGAGACAAGCATTAAGAAAAAAATGCAAAGTCCTAGGAAAAAATAAATAAATACATAAATAATTAAATAAACAAAAAAAAAATCAGTGAGTAACTAAATAAAATATTGTACCTTCGATGTGGTGCTCTCTGTCTGTGAGGGTGCTCATCGTCTACTTGTCTATAAAAGTGCATGCAGTGTGAGGGTCTGCTTCCTTCCTTGGATGTATCTCTCTCTCTCTCTCTCTCTCTCTATATATATATATATATATATATATATATATATATAAATAATTAATAACTAGAATACAACTAGCAGTGAGTCCAAGTACTCCACCTGGCAAAATGTGGTGAAAAAATAATAAACACAGCACTTTAAAGAGCAATAAAAATAATTGAATAAAATCCAGTTTATTACTTTCATTCAAAACGTGAACTTCTGAAATGGAATTTCACAGGAATACTTCATTTAAATATAAAAACACAAGTGACACCACTAATATCCACCAATAAAAATGCACAATCAATTTAACACAACAAAACTACAAAAAAGTTAATACATCAAGATTAAAAACTCAGAAAATTTTTCTACATCAATAGTTTGTCAGCATGCATTTTTCAAAATACTCAATCTTAACTGCCACAGGGGTTCTCTGCATTCTAAGGTGCATTCCTTTGGACCTCCCCTAGGATTTTTAACCCCCCTCTCAAGAATTGTAAATTTATAACTTAACCTTTCAGCCCCTTCCATACTCTCAACCTCTTAGAGTAAGACATCTAGACTAAGCCTAAAATAATGGGGGGACAAAGTCCCAAAATCAAGGACAGATTTTAAATATTCCTCTTATAAACTCAGAAAGTTGATAGAATAACAGGTTTTGCATTAGCACTGATTTTTCTGAAGAGTATGAAGTTTGAGACTCAAATGTTTGTCATTATTTAGTGACTTCAATCCTTAGTGATTGTCCAGAAAACCACCAATTTTATGAGGAACATGCTAAAAATATGAAGCAAAAATCTGGACCTTCTGCATAAATCTGGACAGTTGAGAATGATGGCCCAATCACAAATATGTGTATGCCTGTATAGGGTATTAGCATCATTTGGCCTGGCTACATCATAACAATGCTCATATAACTTTTTCCTCAGCAGACATTCGATCTTACCAACATAAAAAGAAGGGTACCCTTGGCAAATAGCCACTTATACTACTCCTGAAGTGTTACAGCTAGCAAAGCTTTTTAGCTGGATAAAATTGCTACCAGAATACTTAACAGGTCCAATATTCTCACCCAAATCAGGCAGCACTGCTTACAATGCCCATAACTTTGCATACCCCTATGTTCATCATTCAAATCACCATTTTCCATTGTCTTTGGACCTCCTTCAAAATTATTTTTCGAGTTAGCACCTCTTTGGTAACTAAATAAAGGGGAGTATCCCAAAACTGTTGACAAGTCATCAATGGAGTCAATAATATTCCAGTTTTTATGAATTATGGCTTTGATACAATTAAAAAGAAAACCAAAACCTGAGAACCACAGTACATTCAAAGCTAATATTCTTGAGGTTTTGTCTCATCATTAATATTCCCCCATTTGTGATTCCCCAAAAGAGGTCTAAAATCATTCATTCTTCTTTCAATAACATCATTCATTATATCAGTTACTAATGAAATGGGGTAACTCTCATCCATGAACATAATCAAAAAGATTAACAGCCATAAGAATTACCTGTTTTCCCCAATCTCTGATTTTTATCACCAGGGGCTTCATAGCAAGAGTGAACAACAATGGGGGGGGGGTACCCTTTTATCAATCTTCACATTAGGTACACCAAAATGAAATTACTTTCACACTTTCTATTGCCGCCATACTTTCAAGGGTATGCCAAAACTCTTAAAGCCTCAAACAAACAGTTTCATGAGATATAGTTGAAAGCTCTCTACATATGTGCATTCAGGACCAATAAAGGTACTTTTATCAAGTTTGCCTGTTGTAATATCACCAAGCACATCTCACATTGTCCCATATCTTTATAGCAAGAATAAATCTCTATAATCAGAGTAAACCAGGACCAAACTGTGACCATAAATCTATGCATCTACAATGCCACATTTGTTTGTAAGTATTATTTAGCTATTTACATCATGGATGTATGGGCATACATGCAACACGGAGAGGGATACTCACTCAAACTCCCAAAGAAAACTCATAACTTCCATCAGCAAGCCCTTCACTTTTTCTAAGAAAGACATATATACATTGGCCAGTATCCAGTGTACACACTCTCCACAGAGATTTTTTAATCCTCTCATTCAGGTCTTCCATCATAGAAGGGATCCTCTATGGACTGTTTCTAGAAAGTGAAATGCAGGTTATTTCCAGTACAAATCTCTTAGCTCTTCTTATACATTCCTGAATTTTGTTTCACCACTTTCTTCTCAACCTCTGTGAAGTCTGGAAGCAATTCAGTATCTCAATATGGTAACCTTAATTATTCCTTTATAGCCTGACTATGAAAATGCAAATCACTGTATTCACTAAGAGTTCCAGCCTTTTGAGCAACTGAATAAAATGCACCCTTCAACCTTTCCAAAGCTACCCTAGTCATAATATCTAAATTATGCATGTTTAAAAGGACAATAAAAATCCTTGACAAGTTTCTGCTACCTAAGATGGTGGATGTAAGCAGCTCTTATATTGTCCTTTATTCAGATGAAAACTTCACAATTTACTAGTTACTTTTAACTGCAGCCCACTTGAATGGCCATTGGTTATTATCATGATCACACAATATGAAAAACTCCTTCACTACCTCTTCTAACAACTTTTGAAACTCCTGTAACTTTGCTTCATGCTTCAAAATATGAAACCTTCCACATCCTATGGCACGTATAATCTACCTTATAATTAACCAATATCCATTATCAGATAAATTTGGTTTTGTCAGTTTCTGTGAAATGCCCAATCTAAGAAGCAAATCAGCATATATAGGTAATAACACGGGGCTTGCAATGATGCACATGTGAGTAGTGCATGTACAGTGATTCTACTCAGAGTGAGTGGGCTTTCAAGTACAGGAAACCCATTTTAGAACAAATGACTTACTGAAGTAGCTCTCTCCAAACAAGTAATATTAAAGTCTCTATGCAGTAATATGCAGTAATATTTCTCTCTGCTTGATCTATAAGTTGACTAAACATCCTTGTAATCTGGTTGATATGACACCCAGGATAAAAGTAAATGAAGAATGGTGTTACTCTGCATTTATCCAACTCATAAACAAAACTTGCTAACACTCCCCCTTACTCATGTTTAACTAGCTGCTCACTAACTTGACTAGACATAGACCTCATGTCCCTAAAATAAACACCCCTCCAGTATGTCTGAGGTCTCATGATATAAACCCACATCACTACTGAATATTGACTGCATTACAGGCTAAGAGGTTTCAGGTATTTATGGACAAGTAATACTGTAAATATATATCTGATAACATATGGCACACACGTTTTATGGCTTAGCAGGTCTCAGGATGGGATAATTTAGACTAATATTGGCCCAAAAAATGAAAAAAGAAAAAAGAATATGATAAACAGTGACTATTTAATTGAAACTTTCCTCCAGTTGCCCCCCCCCCCCCCTTCACACAAATTTTATCTGTGTTTCATGAATGGGAAGTTGACATTATGGTTATGGTATTGACCTTGCGCACGCAAGGTGCAGGGTTTCATACTCACATGGAGTAATTGACTAGGCTTAAAATAAAGCCACAAGGGCAGTTAGCCTAGTAGTAGTCTATGAGCTGTTTGTAGGACAGGTTTGTTAATATCTGTAACAATCAAAAAAACATTCTGTGCATTCCTTATACTTCTCAACAGTTCACTCTGTATAGCTGTTCAATTAAATCCACAAAAGGCATGTATTCTTAAGGCCCATTCACAAGTGAAGATTAGAAACACACCTTAATGAGCAAAAAAAGTCATTAAAAAAATATATATATATATATATATATATATATATATATATATACACACATATATACATCCAATAAGTGCTTTTGTCTCAATAGTTTGAAACTTCAGCAGATGCTATTACATACTTCACAGGAAGTTTTATACCAAACAGCACTCACATGACCACCTTCTGCAATAGCATCACTTCCCCCAGCCACACCCCCAGCACTTGGTGCTCCCAGGTGGTCTCCTATCCAAGTACTAACTAAGGCCATCCCTACTTTGCTTCCAAAAAACTCCATTTCTTTTTCTGTGAAGTATGTAATAGTATCTGATGAAATTTCAAACTATTGAGACAAAAGGGGTTATTGTATGAATGTGTATATATATATATATATATATATATATATATATATATATATATATATATGTATACTTTTTTATGACTTTTTTGCTCATTAAGTGATATATGGAGTGAACTGTTGGGAGCCGTAAGGAACACAGAGAATGTTTTCATTTTTATATCTGTAACAATGCCATTTGACAAAGGTGCAAATAAGGATGCCTACATCCTTGCATAATTGCAATACTACCTTGGCCCCTGCAATATATCTATTAAAAGAGGTCAGAGGTATTTTGATAGGCTTCACACAACATACATTTATTGTCTTCACAGATCATTTATTACACATTTTTGTTTCCCCCCAACTTCTCACTGCCAGCCATGTTGGATCTGTTAATAAAATTCAGTGGAATATCTGGATACAAACTACAAACTTAATGACAGCCAACCAGAAGATCTAATAACTAGGTACACGCACATGCAAAATTACTAGAGATGTTCCCTTTCAAACAGAACTCAGAAATACTTTATTATGTGTGCATTTATATTAACAGCATCATGTAAGGAAACTTTACATTATAACTTCAGTCAGACTTTCATTATGGCATGATGATAAATGGAAAAAATGTTAGGCATAATTACAAAGTAGAAAAATTCTTGAAGAGTGCAGGTCCCTGCTCTGTAGGATACGGTATGGGTAAGCTCTCATATGGTCCATTATCCACAGACTATGCTGCTTCAGTGGTGAATATTGATAGTGCAACTTGGATGGCAACCTTTCAAGCATTTAGTCATTTATAGATATCACTGAGGACAACTATGACATCTTAACCCAGAATGTTATGTCAGGGCTTTGTTACTACCTATCTGATTACTATGACAGACTGGGATGTCCAATGCTATAGAAAAATTTGGAGTTGTTAATCAACTACCATTGTTGTCTTCTACAATACAAGACACGGGGTTTTCCTTTTCCTAAAATCCACAGCAGGGATCACTCATATACAAGCATAATGAAAACAGCAGTTTACAGTATGTCTAAACTCTTTTCAACTGCTTCTTTCCTAGAGTTAACAGGATTATTTTCTAGCTGTCTGAAAATATGCAGTAGGAGAAACATTCAATTATCTGACATGCAGGACTCCTATAGTTCCAAGAATTGATACAGACATGTTGTCCTTCAAAATTATTTCTGTTAAATATTTACAGATGTGGCATATTATCACTGCTTAAGGGTAATAATGGCAGATCCCTCATGTAGGTGCTGAGGGTTAGGGATCACAATCATTAAAAGGAGCCATTTCACAATGTGCCAAAGGTGTATATATTCTCCCATCAAAGAAGCCAGGATCAAATCAGAAATCCTTGGAAGGCCACTTAGGAAGACATCTTAGATGTGAAGAAGAAAAAAAAACTTCTTGAGGCCTTAGCCTTTTTGATGCATTTCAGGTACAGGCAAGGATACTATAATCAAACTGCATTAATGGGAGTTAATGCATCTTCTTTTTTTACTCTTACTCCATATAAGTTAGTTATCAGTTTCTGGTAGTGTATCATTACCACATTTTACAGATGCAGCATACAAAACATAGGTACATAGAAACATAACTTCTAGTCATGACTGTCATTGCAGGACCACTGGCTGGGGATAGAAGCTATTCTTCTTTAAATTTGGGAAGGTTTGTTTCATTTAATACTAGGAATGGCTTTTTACAGTCTTTGTTGGACAGCACTCCCCCTAAAGAAAATTAACATCTTTAGGATGGCTAAGAAATGCATGCAGTTGGAAAGCTTCTTTGCCACAGCACTGCAGTTTTGGAGAAAGAAGTCCATCTTAGAAATGCATCACTTAATACAACATGAAAGACAAGAAAAATAAATATTCTCTTGCTCCTTGTGGTATAAATGCTAAATGACTACCGAGAGTCAGGATTCCTATTTACCTTTATTCTTAGTAATACCTACAGAGTTTTGAAGGTGTTGTGGCTGTGATGCAGGATAGACATTAGTTAAGCCAGATCTAGCCAGACACAGGAAATTGTTTACTTAATAATGTAATGACACTAAATACTAGAAGTTTCTGTTTAGGTACAGATCCCAGGATGTGCTGTTGCTATTTGTGAGGTGCAATATTATTGCAATTACCTTGCATATATATGTACATGGGAGTGCTCCATTTTTTTCCTTGCTAGTTATAAGAAAACAGGTGTAACATATGCCGTATCTGCTAGAATGCTGTTAAATCTTTATGACGTGTCAGATACCAGATAAGGATATTTACAATAACAATGTATGATATTCTGATAAATACATTTTAGTATGGTAGACACTGGTTGGTCAGGTCTGACCATAAGCTAATCACCCTTGACATCCACGTCCCCCCCACCCCCCCAGTAAGGAAACCTCCGTAAAAAACTTCTCCAAAGCTAACTTCATGCTACTCAAGTCAGAAGTGACAAACTACATGGCACCCATGCAGACAGGAACTGAAAGTTTGACTGCTGAATCCTACACTAAGGCACTGTACGAGCACATTGACTCGTGCATGAATCGTGCCATCCCCAATAGAACCAAAACCCTCTCCTCCAAAAAAAGGAAGCCAATCTGGTGGTCTTTTGCCATAAACAAACTTTACAACAAAAGGAAGAAACTGTTGCAGAAAAGAGGAAAATCCCAGGATGCAAAAAACTCCTTTACCAGCCTCAGTAAGAAGCTGAGATCCCTCATAAAATACTCCAAAGCTAGTTAAGAAAATAAAATTGCCAAAGATTCCAAAGGCAGCCACAAGGCATTCTATAGCTATGTCAAGAATCTAAATGGCAATGCTCAGATCTGCTCTGAGCTACAACAGAATGGCATTAAATGTACTGATCCAAGTATATTGCCAATATCCTGGCAGATCGATTCAGTGCAAATGTCACCCCCCTCTCACCCACTAAAGGGCCCTTCTCAATACTGAAAGATTGCCAAATTCTGGTAATAACGGCTACACAGGTACAAAACGCACTCTCCAAAGCTATGAATACAGCATCCATGGGATCAGATGACATCCCAGGCTATGTACTACATGAACTACAAAATGAACTGGCACCTCACCAAAGTGTCATGTTTAATCATAGCCTCACCTCAGGCTTCATGCCCACTGAGTGGCGCACAGCTCAGTTATCCCACTCCACAAGGGGGGATCCACCTTGGATCCTGGGAACTACTTTCAGATGGTTTAGGGATCCCAGTCAGGCTGCATAGTTCAAAAAAAGTGGTTGGTACTAGGCTGGTACTGCAAGGCCATGGAACGTATTATCATGGAACTTATAAACAAAGACATTGCCCACCTTCAAACACTGGGACAAACACAGTTTGGGTTTGTGAAGGGCCGATCTTGTCTCCTGAACCTGATTGACTTCTTCGAATCAGTCTCCAGAGCTGAGGACAAGAGTAAAGTGGTCCACACAGCCTATCAGGACCTCGCCAAGGCCTTCGACACCATCCCCCACTCTGGAATCATAGATAAACATCCTAAGCTGGGCATTAAGTCCTATGTCACTCGATGGGTTGCCAACTGGCTTACTGACAGAACCCACACTGTAAAAGTAGCCAACTCCAAATCCAGCTCCAGACAAGTGAAAAGTGGAGTCCCTCAGGGTTCAGTCCTGGGACCGCTCTTGTTTGGCATCTACTTCTCTGAAGTACAGGCCAACATTAAGGGACTCTGGTTAACAAATTTTGCAGATGACTGCAAACTGAGAGCCATTATTGAATCCCCAAATGATGTGGATATTCTACAAAAGGCCCTTACAGAAACAGATGCTTGGTGCCAGAGCCATGGGCTCAAGCTCAATTCCAAGAAACGTATAGTTATCCCCTTTGGGAAAAAACATGTACCCGTGAATTAGCACACTAAACACTGAAAGTGTGATAAGAGACTTAGGGACACAGCTGGACAGTGGTCTTACCTTTGATAACCACATCACCACAACAGTCAGGAAATCCTTCTATATGGCACACCTCATCACTAAGGGCTTTTCATCCAGAAAAAAAAGAGGTCATTGCCCCACTGTACTCATCCCTCATTAGACCCATTATAGAATACAATGCCCCATTTGGTATGTACCTCTCAAGACATCTGCAACAATCGGAAAGGCTGCAGAAATACCTCACTAAAAGAATCACAAGCCTAAAGCAGATGCCCTATGCTGACCATCTAAAAAGACTCCACCTATACTCTGTCGTATATTGTCTACTCAGAGGTGATCTCTGCTTAACATACAGGGCCATGTCAAACCCAGAGCTGTTGGACATGCTACGCATAAAGAAATCCCAATCCCTCAGAGACACACACTCCAGGGATCTAAACCTTGTCATCACAATGAACAAAACATGCTGGAGGGATAGGTTCCTGACCCAGAGACTTCCCAGACTCTGGAATAGACTGCCCATACATGTCAAGCAGAGAGTCTCTTTGACCCTCTTCAAAAGGAACCTTGATGATTGGATGGGAGATAGGAAATTAACCCCAGGGATCACATCAGTCGCCTGCTAGACAGGGGTCCAGGGAAGTAAATACTGTGGGAAGAAGTAGGCAGGGAATTGTTATGGCTAGGCTTGTATAGGCCCTAGGGCTGATAGCCTAGTACCAACCACTTTTTTTGAACTATGCAGCCTGACTGGGATCCCTAAACCATCTGAAACTTTACATAAAACTGTCCCGTGCCCTGTTCCTTCCAAGGCATTTATTGATTCTTTAGTGAAAAACAATACATTTTGAAACATAAATAAATAAATAAATAAATAAATACCCCACCCTTCTTTCATCTCCTCAAGAAGGAGGGGGAGCACTTCATAATCCCCATCTAACTCTGTATGTTCCCCTGAGGGAAATGATTCTTCTGCATGTCGGTCCATATGTGGTTATATGTGGTCTCACTAAAGTCAGATAGCGAAGGAGTACGCTCTTCTTATCATTAGTTTTCAGTCCATTAACACTCCAAGAGCAATGCTCAAATCAATAATACATAATCTGCTGACAAATTTATATCATAAGAAGAAAACCATGGATGCAATCTAACAACTCATCTGCTCACCCCACCTATCCAGCCCCATTGTAGTAAGATAATTTGCCATCTGCATTACAAGTAGAGGCTGAGAGATCTGAGGCAGAACTTCTTCTTCTTCTGAGTAGGAAATAGACTCATGCTAAAATAAATAAATAAATAAATAAAAATAAAAAAGAAAAATAACCATAAAAGCTCTGGTGAGGATTCACCCTCTGCACATAGACAGTCAGCCTTTTGTGATTTTACTACTGGTAACATTCCACCTATCAAGGAAAGTATGGCTAATACTTCTCAAACAGAACCACGATCAGCAACTGATGTCAAGCTAGAACTAATAATCTCAGAGTTGCAAAAAATTAAATTCAGCATTGGCAACATATATGGGGAAGATCAGAAGGACACTAAATGAAGTTGAAGCTGTGTTTTCAACAGACTTAGACTGGGTAACCGAGATGGACACATCCATGACAGAGATTTTGCAGAGGCTGACAGACAGACAATGCCCACCAAAAAAGTTAAGGTTTCTGGGCATTCCTGAAGTAGTGGAATCTAATAGCTTCATGATGAAAAGCATAGCTGAATGATCTGGGCTACAGTGGGGAGTGACTACACCGGAAAGAGTTCATAGAGTGTTTTTGCCCTAGGCATTAAGAACTCTAATGATGACTCCAATAATATTGTGCTTTTCATCTTATAGTCTGAAGTAGTGATGGGTGCCGGAACTATAAGGTGAGGATGACAGGGGTAAGATCTCCCACTTTCAACAGCTGACCAATATGCCCAATATGCTCAATATGTCCTGAAACTGCTGCCAGAATAGTGATTACATGTAAATATTCACATTGACATTTCCAAGGTAACCGCAAAGTCAGGTAGGTGGAAAAAGGGAATTTGAGTAATAAATTCTTCTGTCTGCTTTGTTCACTGTTATCATGGAAAATCATATTAGCTGTTTCTGAGGCATACCAATCAACTTCTTCCATCAAGAATTCTGGGCAAAACTAAAAATAACAGGGGAATGAAGGCTCAAAACCTGGGATGATCTTAAACATTACTATTCATTTAGAATTTAATAGATCAGGTTTTGCATCAACATGCACTTTCCAATTAAAGAAGTATAAAACTTTAATATCAGGCATAAGTTATGGACTGTAATCCTTTGCATGCCTCTCAGCATTTGCTTAGGAATTCTGGACAAAGCCAAAAATGATGTGGGGATAAAGGGCCAAAGCCAGCAACATATTTTAAATATTGCTCTTAAAATTTAGAAAGCTGCTAGAATAACTGATTTTGAATTAGCATGCATTTTCTGAAGGATATGAAGTCTCACATTCTTATAGCTCAGTATTTACTGGGCACAGTCCTCAATGGTTTGTCAGGAGAAACAGAAATTTTATAAAGAACATACAAAAAAATGGGCAAAAATTGGGACATTCTATAAAATTCTGAAGAGTTTAGTATGATACTGAGTAATTTATCAGAAAATCAAACATTTTACATGGTACAGGGCGAAAATATAAAGCAAAATCAGGGATGTTCTGCAAAATTTTGGACAGTTTATTTATTTATGGTATACTGTTTGTTTACCAGGTACGTGAGCTGGTCTATTGAGTCTTTTCAGTCAACACCAAAGATGGACAACAGTAAAGATAACAATTTACACAAATATATTAAGACATTACATTCAAATACATACCTCATACAGTTAAGATGTATGTTTAATTTCCATAAGTTGATGCAGACCTGTGTCTTTACTGCCTTCTACCCATTGAGAACCAGGATAGGCCTATACTGTCTAATAGCCTGTTTTAGACAGAATTTGACACAGAGGTACATTTCACTGAAGCTAGACTGACTGTAAGCATAATAATAATTCTGCTGAATTTAATTATTCATTAATGCTCTTACTTTATGCTATTCAGGATCATTATGGAGATAGGCAGAGATTTCCTGACAAGCTATGGGAGTAAGCTATGAAAGCAATTTAGATTCATAGATTAAGAGATATTCCAAGGCCAACAAATCTTATGATCATTCATGCTTTGCTATTACCCTCCCCCCGGCAGAACCTCCTTTCTCAAGGATGGCCATACCAGTAAAACCCAGAGTGAATTTGTGGATACCCACCCAGTCACTTCTTTATGTTTAACATAAGATAGTGAATCTCAGTGCTTAACATGTAGGGAAAATTTATTCTAAAGGTATAGGAGATGTTGCCTTATAATCATGTCTCTCCACTGTGCTGTACTTATCTGATGGTGAAGATTTAGGTACCTGGTTCTAGTACTGGTGGAGATATTGGACTTGTGGAGAAACATGACATCCAGGACAACTGGGTCTCTAATGGTCAACAAGCAAGACAGATCATCTGTCTTTCTATCTACGTATTTATTCATTGACATTTGTTTATAAGAAAAGTCCAACTGGACACAGGTGCAATTTTTCAGCAGAGGCCGGGGCAGAAAAGCTCCAAGGTATTATATTTAATGCCATCAATATTTACAATAATTTTTCTAATGCAGTTGCAGTGAATACGTTGCATACTAGTATAATAAAATGTGCATTGATATTCACAAACATTAAATTTAAAAGCCTTGTACCAGACTTTACTGATAGAAGAGTGGTGTATAAAATGGATAGGAGTCATTTAAGAAATACAATAGTGTATTAGAGGAGATAAGCAAGTCTGAGCATTAGAGGAGATAAGCAAGTCTGAGCATTAACAGAAAAGAAGTGATGGAATATTAATTTGGTTATGTTAATTAGAAGCAGGCATAGTAGTTTAAGAAGTACAATAAAGTGAGGTATTAGAAGGGGATAAGCAAGTTAAGTGCTTTAGTGCTTTAAAGGGAGGTATGAGAAAGGTGATGAAGGGTGTTAGATAGCTGTGCCCTAGATGAGGAGAAGGGTCAAATCCAGGAGGCAGAGAGCAAGACTTTTAGTAATGGTTTAAAAAGATGAAGGTTTGTGATAGACCTGATCGATAAAGGATTTTTTTTTTCACGTGCTAGCTACACTATTGGAATAGAGACTGACCCTGGCATCCCTTTGTGATTTGTATATAGTAAGCAGTTGTTTATTATTTGACCAAGAGTAGGGGTCTAATTGCTGTGCAGGCAGATGGGTATGGATGATTTTATGGCTTAGCATGAGCTGAGTATAAAACAGGTGGTGTGGAAGCTCACACCAGTTAAGTGTTTTTAGTGCTAAACACTGGTGGGTCTGGTAAGGCTTGTTGCAAGTGAATCTGGCAACTTTGCCACAGCACAGTTCAAGTTTAGAACTAAGTGAGGCTTGTAGGTTGGTCATGATAGGGGGTCCATATAGGAACAATGGTAAGAGGTAAGTGATAGCTAGAGTTACCTTGGCAGAATCCATAAGGAATTTCTTTACAGTAAGTAGGGTGCCTATTTGTTGATGTGTTTTCTTGATGCTGTTGTAGATATGGAAATTGAATTTAAGATTGTCATTGATTGTCATGCCAAGTCATTTTTTATATATGGGGTAACTTCAGTCATGGTATTATTTAATTTTAAAATTATGAAGTTTTTTTATGTAAATGAGAATTTAGAAAAAAAGAAAAGTAATTTAGTTTTTTGGGGGAGGGGGTTTAGTAGCAGGTGGTTATGCTGTAGCCAACTTTCAACAGAGTTAAAGGCTTCTTGAGATATTCTCTGAAGATGTATTAGGTTGTCAGATATGCATATTAAGGCAGAACCATCAGCATATTGTATGAGGGAAGCTTTCTGAGAGGAGTTATGTAAATTATTAGTGAATATATTAAAGAGTAGAGGGCCAAGAATAGAGTCCTGTGGCACACCAGCACTGACAGGAAGGAAGACAGAATACGTGGAGAGCCATTTAATAGACTGGTATCTATCGGTTATCTATTTGTTAAACCATAGTAGTGTGGGTTATGATAGCCCAAGGGAAGACAGTTGGTAGAGGAGTTTTTGGTGAGGGACTCAATCAAAAGCTTTACAGAGAACAATGGATACAGAGGAAACAAGATTGCCTTCATCTCTAGCACTGTTAGTAGTATCTGTGAAAGCTAATAAGGCCATGATAGTGCTATAGGTAGGTCTAAAATCATGCCGAGGATGAGTCAGAAGATTTTCATGAAGAATATGTTGAAGAGGTTGCTTATGAACGCACTTTTCCAGAATTTTTGACAAGGGACAATATGGAGATAGGTCTAAAGTTGGTTATATAAGATGAGGTTCCTCCTTTATGAAAGGGGATGATGAAGAATTTTTTTCCATAGAGAAGGAACGTATAATTCTTGATAGATTTATTAATTTTAAGAGACACAGGATAGGCTATGCAACTGGCAGCCAGCTTAAGGTACACTGCTGTGAGGTTATCCACTGAAGGAGATTAGGGATTCATTTTAAGAAATAGTGATTTGATGTAGCAGGTTGGTATGGCTTTAGGGTGAAATGGGGAATGTCTGCTGTCTGAGGAGAAGGAAGGTCAGGATTTTTGGGAGGAAAATCTTTAGTAAGGGCTCTTAATACTTTGTATAAAATGTATGTTAAATTGAGCAGCCATTTTGAAGGGAGTTCTCCCCTCAAAAATCTTAAAGGGATAGAGCTTCCAGCATATCTTCATACACTTTATGCCTGTGTTCTTTTTGGTTAGGGATCTTTATGGTCTTGCTAATTGCTTGATATGATTAATGAAATATATCCCAAAGGGGCACTGCACTCAATAATTGTCCTGATCAATGCTGAATGCAAAGGAATGATTATCTCTTTAGATCCTGGGGATATTCCTTGGCAATTAGCTGGGCTAAGTAAAAGGATTCCCTGACAATTGATGTCACGGTAATCAAAAGAGAGGGAGCTATCAGCCCACATATCTAGATCCCTGACAATTTTTTTCATTTTGTTTTGTGTTGGCTGCACAGTATGATGAGGTGATACTACACTTTTTAGCATTTAGTTTGAGCTCATTTTTAGTACACCAAACGTTTACTATGGCTTGTTTTTCAGATGAGTTTGTGTGTCATAGAGTGACTTAACAACAACTGCCAGTTTGCAGTCATCTACAAATTTTGTTAGCCAGAGATCTTGGCTGTTCATTTGGAGATCAGAGAGGTAAACGCCAAAAAGTAGATATTCTAGCACTTAGCCCTAAGGGGTTATATAAACAGGATCTACCCTTTACAAAGCCAAACTGTTGGGAGTTATTTCAAATAATGAGCCTTGATATCACAATTTTTGAGGTCAATTATAATGCACTCCAAAGTTTTGAAAATGAGCCTTGTAAAGCTGATAAGACTTTAACTACTCAGCTCAGATATAAGACCTCCCTTATGAAGGGACATCACCACTGTTATACACCACTCATCATGGACAAAATTAACAACTACATTTAAGTTAAACAGCTTGAGGAGTGTGTCTGCAAGTGCATATTATGTAACTAGGCATATGATATGTGGCAATAAATAAAGATGCAGTCAAAAGGGATTGTTGAATATCATAAATCTGACAAAACTTAGTATTTTGCATATTTTTTTTCTTATCCAGATGTTACAGTGTTCTAAAATGTTTTATAGAGAGTTACAAACCTTGTTGATAAGTGTGATGCAGTTAAATGGGGCAGTCTATGGCAGTATAAATATTTTGATTCTGGCCTTTGGTGAAGTGAAACCCTAGGAAAAGGACTCCATGGTCACCCTGCTCCCCACTGCCCCCCTGCATGTCCCCATTGTGCCCCATGATTTTCCTACATCTTCATTTTGTGATACCATTCAGATTACTTTTCTGTTTGTTTGTTTCCCCTAATTTGTTGAACTGTTCAGATTTTTCCTGCATTGTTTCAATAAATTATAAATGCTTAAGATTGCAAAGCAAAAAAATAGAAGGCAATAGTCAAATGAAGCTACTGGATTCTAGATGCTCTGAGATGCAATTTTTTGTTTTAATTATTTGAGCCCACGATGGCCTGAACAAAAATGATGGCTAATGAAAGAAATTAATTCTTGTTTCCTTCCACCACTCCCTAAATGGCCAAAACTGCAGTGTAATAACTGTGGAGGAAATAATAGAATTAAGCAGATAGTCTCAAGGCTGCTTGGGCCTCAAAGCCATGGGATTCCATGTGATATGAGGCATATTTTATAGCTTTTTCCCAGGCTTATTGTTGCAATTATGGCCTAAACAAAAATCCCATTTAACTATAAACATCTAGCCTTATTTTCTCTTTCAAAGAAGAAATAAGTTGTACTGAAGGCTTAATGATCAAAGTTAACAAAATGAGTCTACAATAAACTGAGGTAAATGCTTGCAAAGATACAATAATACTATTTTAAAACAGTTTCTGTCTTCCTGTCAAAAGAAAAAAAAACTTTTTGTATGTCCCTCTGTTATTAGACGGGGATGAAAGAGAATGAATAAATGGCCTGAATCGTATATTTCAAGTTGTTGGTGTCACATATACAGCTTGCCTATTCATCCCACCCCTAAAAGACAGCTACCACCATCTGTGTACTCATCTGGCAACCAGAATATAGTAACATATTTTTAACTTGTTGATCACAGAGGTATATTTAGAATATGCCTTCTTATCCCTACTTCTCAAAGTTAGACACCTGTATACACTTCTGATATGTGACTGTGAGAAAGAGAAGAAAACTTATCACAGTTGTGTATTCCAGCCTGTTACTCCAAGACAGTACACTGCCCATACAAAAACTATAGCGATGCTGTGTGATTGTGTGAAAAATTAAAGAAATGATGACTACTGTGCCACAGCCTCACCAAAGCCACATTAACCTTATGTGTATAGTCATCATCTTCTTTCAGCTATTCCCGTTAGGGGTTGCCACAGCGGATCATCCGTTTCCATTTCTTCCTGTCCTCTGCATCTTTCTCTGTCACACCAACCACCTGCATGTCCTCTCTCACCACATCCATAAACCTTATCTTAGGACTTCCTCTTTTCTTGTTACCTGGTAGCTTCACCCTTAGCATCTTTTTCCCAATATATTCAGCATCCCTCCTCAGCACATGTCCAAACCAACTTAATCTTGCCTCGCTGGCTTTGTCTCCAAACCTTCCAACCTGGGCTGACCCTCTAATATAATTATTCCTAATCCTGTCCACCCTCGTCACACCCAGTGCAAATCTTAACATCTTTAACTCTGCTACATCCAGCTCTAACTCCTGCCTTTTTGTCAGTGCCACTGCCTCCAACCCATATAACATAGCTGGTCTCACTACCCTCTTGTAGACCTTCCCTTTCACTCTTACTGGTACTCGTCTGTCACAAATCACTCCTGACAATCTTCTCCACCCACTCCACCCTGCCTGTACTCTCTTCTTCACCTCTCTTTCACACTCACCATTACTCTGAACTATTGATCCCAAGTATTTAAACTCATCCACCTTCGCCATCGCTACACCTTGCATCCTCACCATTCCTCTATCCTCCCCTCTCATTCACACACATATATTCTGTCTTAGTCCTGCTGACTTTCATTCCTCTTCTCTCTAGAGCATATCTCCATGTCTCCAGGGTCTCCTTCACCTGTTCCCTACTCTCACTACAGATCACAATGTCATCTGCAAACATCATAGTCCATGGGGACTCCTGTTTGATCTCGTCTGTCAACCTGTCCATCACCATTACAAATAAGAAAGGGCTAGGAGCTGATCCTTGATGTAATCCCACCTCCACCTTAAACACATCCGTCACTCCCAACGCAGACCTCACCACTGTCACACTACCCTCGTACATATCCTGTACCACTCTTACATACTTTTCTGACACTCCCGACTTCCTCATACAATACCACAACTCCTCTCTAGGCACCCTGTCATATGCTTTCTCTAAGTCTACAAAAACACAATGCAACTCCTTCTGTAGTACTCTTTCCCGGCACGAAACCATACTGCTGATCACTAATCATTACATCCCTTCTTAACCTATCATCCACTACTCTTTCCCATAACTTCATGCTGTGACTGATCAATGTAATCCCTCTGTAGTTACTACAGCTCTGCACATCACGCTTATTCTTAAAACTCGGTACCAAAACACGTTTCCTCCATTCCTCAGGCATCCTCTCACTTTCCAAAACTTCATTAAACAATCTGGTTAAAAACACCACTGCCATTTCACCTAAACACCTCCATGCTTCCACAGGTATGTCATCTGGACCAACAGCCTTTCCATTCTTCATAGCTATCCTTACTTCCTCCTTGCTAATCCATTGCACTTCACGATTCACTATCCCATCAGCCAACCTTCTCTCCCTCTCATTCTTTTCATTCATCAGCCCCTCAAAGTACTCTTTCCATTTGCTAAACACACTCTCCTCCCTTGTGAGTACATTTTCCTTTATCACCCTTACCTGCTGCACATCTTTACTAGCTCAGTCCATCTGTCTAGCCAATCGGTTTTGGTCCTTTTCTCCTCCTTAGTGTCCAACCTTTTATACAACTCTTCATACGCCTTATCCTTAGCCTTTGCCACCTCTCTCTTTGCCATGCACCTCATCTCCTTATACTCCTGTCTACTTTCTTCATCTCTCTGACAACCCAACTTCTTTGCCAACCTCTTTCTCTGTATACTCTCCTGTACTTCCTCATTCCACCACCATGTCTCCTTGTCATCTTTCCTCTGTCCAGATGTCATACCAAACACCTTTCTAGCCGTCTCCCTTACTAGCTCTGCTGTAGTTACCCAGCTATTTGGTAACTCTTCACTGCCACCCAATGCCTGTCTTAACTCTTCCCTGAACTCCACCTCACAATTACTATTTTTCAATTTCCACCATTTGATCCTTGGTGCTGCCCTCACACTCCTCCTCCTCTTCTTGATCATCAACATCATCTTACAAACCACCATCCTATGCTGCCTAACTACACTTTCCCCAGTCACCATTTTACAGTCTTCAATCTCCTTCAAACTGGCCATCCTACATAAGATATAATCCACCTGTGTGCATCTTCCTCCACTCTTGTATGTCACCCTATGCTCCTCCCTCTTGTTAAAATACGTATTCACAACAGCCATGTCCATCCTTTTCACAAAATCCACTACCATCTGACCTTCTGCATTCCTTTGTTTAACACCATACCTACCCATCACTTCCTCATCCCCTCTGTTCCCTTCACCAACATGTCCATTGAACTCTGCTCCAATCACCACTCTCTCACCCTTGGGTACAGTCATCACCACTTCATCTAACTCACTCCAAAATTTTTCTTTCTCGCCCATCGCACACCCAACTTGTGGAGCATATACACTAACAACATTCATCATTACACCATCAATTTCCAGCTAAATATACATCACTCTATCCGACACTCTTTTCACCTCCAAAACACTCTTAGCATATTGTTCCTTCAGGATAATGCCTACGCCATTTCTCCTTCCATCCACACCATGAGAAAACAATTTGAACCCACCTTCGATAAACCTAGCCTTACTCCCCTTCCATCTGGTCTCTTGCACACACAATATACCAACATTCCTTCTGCTCATCATATCAGCTAGCTCCCTCCCTATACCAGTCATACTGCCAACATTCAAATTTCCGACCCTCACTACCACATTCTTAGCCTTTCTCCTCTCTTCCTGCCTTCGGCCATGCCTTCCACCTCCTCTCCTCCTTCGGCCAACAGTAGCCCAATTTCTGCCAGCACCCTGTTGGCTAACAGTACTGGTGGAGGTCGTTATTAACCCAGGCCTGTATAGTAGATCTGATTTTTAATTGTGAGGAAAATTAGAGAAATAATGACCTCATTTTCCACAGTCCCATACAAATTACAGTGGCTTCTCTGCAGACTTCTAAGATTTGACTGCAAAGAGAATTTGAGAAATAATCGTCACTGTTACCAGCCGCCACCATCCACACACACACACACACACACACACACACACACACACACACACACACACACACACACACACACACACACACACACACACACACACACACACACACGTTATAGCAACCTTGTGTACACACTTCTGATTGGGGTCAGTTGTAGAACAGGTGGGTCCAGAAGTTCTCAATAAGCCTGTGTCAAACTCCACTTCAACCACCTGAGTTGTGGATGCTGCCAGAATTTAAATGATCTGTGATGCATTTTATGCCTTATTTTTGAAAGATAATGACTTGTAGTGTATGGATCACTGCAATTATGCACTGAATTTAATGAAAAATATGATTGTTAAGTATCTTTTTGGCATCAATTTAAGTACCTCTTACTACTGTTAAGCTCTAGTCACACATTAGAGCAATAACAGCAAAAACTCCTCATTTGGACTTTTGTCTAAGGTCTAGCTGAAGAGTTTAGCAGCTTCCCACCTTTGTTCTGTAGTGATTTCTCTCTTTAAGGCAGGGGTTAAGTGTGTTATAGCACTACTGGCTGCACTTCTCTCTCTAACTTTTAAATATATGGCTGCTGTATCAGATACCATGTAGATACAATGTTAGCTTCATTTGTAGATTTATATGAAATTTCTTGCAGTAACTCCAAATGTAACACATATTTATAGTAATATATACACATATATATATATATATATATATATATATATATATATATATAAACAACACAAGAGTCACCAGAGCAAGTAAAATTGTGAACAAACAAGCAAGCTGAAGAGCAGGAGTCACAATTTGTGTAAAATCCACTGAGTTTATTGTACAAATGGTAAGCGCTTTCACAAATAAATTTGCTTCATCAGACCTAACTGATCAAATGAAGTCATGTCCTTTTATACTCAATTAAATTCAAACTAACCAATCATGCATTTACACATTTAAAGATGTACTTACACATTTAAAATATAACCAGGAACATATTAAAAGACATTGGGCAGGATTCACGAAGGCTTGCACGGAGTGTAAGAGACGTGCAACACTCCATGCAAGCCTCGCGATCCAGGAACAGCCCTAAACTCCGTGTAAGAGACCAGCTAAAACGTCTCTTACACAGACTGGGCGTGGACATGCTAAATACCTCACTTGCATTTGAAAGGTATGCAAATGAGGTATATTAGCAATCCACGAAGCAGAAACCAGTCCGTGTAGGAGACGTTTTAGCTGCAGAAATGTACTCAGTTGACAACTGAGTACATTTCTGCAAATTCCACAACGGAGCGATGTCAGCTCCAAAAAAAGGTTGCATATGATTCAGGCAGTATGCCTATGGCCAAATATGTGGCCATAGGCAAGATAACCCGATGCAAAATTATGAAAAATATGATTTTTTTTTTCTGCAATCGCCGATGTTTAAACCCACCGCAGACCCGCGCAAACGGGCTGCACTGTATAAAAACATAAAAAAGAAAGTTATAAACCCACAAATGTGGGTATCATACAATACATGGAATGACAATGCAGGGACCAGCAGACCAAAACCAACATGGCCACCGTGTAGTGGTTGCTAAAGGGGGAAGCTGAGTCTAAGACATGTAACTAAGCATCAGTAGGCAATCTCATGTAAATGAGGGTTAGGATACTGAATCCCACAGTCACATAGCAAATGAGCACGGTCTGAGTAGTGTAAAAGATACAAAAGGGGGAGGAATAGAGTAGGAGATAGGTGACATCACTGAGGGGAATGGTAGAAAGAAACGCAGTTCATTGGAGGCCAGTGTAACATGACAGATGACAGGCACAGATCATGGAAAGAGGTGTGCCACTAGATAAGTCATGGAAAGACAAGAAATGGAAGGTGTACACTGTTACCTACACCAAAGTTTCTTGCTGGCCGTGCATGCGCACGTGTGCGCGCAATGAAGCGCGAGTAAGGCAGTGTGCGTGCGTGTAAGACAGTGTGAGCATGTGGGAGCGTGTTGGGAGATGTTTAACACTGTTTGCGTGGGTGTGTGCACGTGTAAGACAGTCTGAGTATGTTGGAGGCTGTTGGCAGACGTGTAACAGTGTTTGCGCGGGTGTACACGCGTTTAAACCTGAATAAGTAGATCCTTAACCGTGTAAGCACGTGTGCGCGCGTGTAAGCCACTGTGAGCGTGTTTCAGATAGCATGCAATTTGCTCCCCCCTGAGGAAACAGAAAGGAAAAAGGAAGCAACAGAATTAATAGGAAGCTAGCAGGGATAACTGCTGAAGCTGGCAGGTGAAAATAATTAGAAGCAGGCAATTACACATGCAGAATAGTAGCCCAGCCCAGCACTTAAAACTCTGCAAACAGTAGTGCAGGATGTTCTCATTAAGAGACACTGCAAGACAGGAGTAAGCTAATAGAAGTGAAAACTGAAAAAGCTGAACTCAGAGCAGAAATGCTAGGGGCTGCCATAGCTGTCATAATGAGACATAGGCGACTTGCTGAGGGTGGTGACAATGCAGATGGTGCCAGGCAACCCACAGTGAGGGGACGGAGAAGAGTGTACAGGCCCAGGGTCACCTACCACGGGTTACATGAGCTGGAGATAGTAGAGCGCTATAGAGTGGACAGAGAGCTCCTGCAGCAGATTGTTGAGCTGTGCAGGCCACGCCTCACACACAGAACCAACAGAGGGGAACCCATCCCAGTGGAAACCAAGGTATGTGTTGGCCTAAGAATACTAGCAACAGGTACCTTCCAGAGACCAACTGGCGATATGATGGGGATATCACAGGCATCAGCCTCCAGGGTACTACACCAGTTCCTGGATGCCATGTCAGCACATGTCGGTGATCATGTATATTTCCCCAATGCCCGTGAGGTATTGGCCAGCAATATGCGTCTCTTCCAGCAAATAGCGGAATACCCTGAGGTACTGGGTGCTATAGACTGCACGCACATACGCATCAAAGCACCAGCAGGAGAGTGGGGTAGGGCCTACATAAACCGCAAGGGCTTCCCCTCCATCAACTGCCAGGTCGTGTGTGATGCCCAGGGCATAATAATGAATGTGTGTGCTGGCTGCCCTGGGAGTTATCACGATTCCCACATCTAGCATTTGACACAGCTGTACCAGACATTTGCCAATGGGGACATCCCACACGGACACCTAGTGGGGGATGCAGGTTATGCACTGGAGCCGTGGCTGATGACACCCATCAGAAATGCACACACACCTGAACAGGAACGCCATAATGAGGCACACGCACAAACACGTAATGTGATAGAGCGCGTGTTTGGGCTGCTCAAGTCACGGTTCCGGTGTCTGGACACATCTGGTAGAGCCTTGCAGTACACACCAACTACATGTACCCAAATTGTCATGGTATGTGCTATGCTACATAATATGATCCTGCGATAACAGCTGCAGCAGGACCAGCATAGGGCCGGGCCAAACAGCCCCCCACCATTGCCAAGGCCATCACAGGCAGAGCGTGACTTGGAGGAGGAACAACCTGAGCATGCCCCAGTAGGCAGAAGGAGGCATGCCCAGTATGCCCTGGCCTTGGCAAAGAGGCAACGCATAGCACATACATTGGCTCAGTAGGAACCTTGGGAATGATACCCCTCTCTGACTCACTCATATAGTAACAGGGATGCCTAACGTGACACAACCTGCTCTCAAACATGTACAGGGAAGTGTAATATGCGCATCCAACAGAGGCAGCCCTGCTGCACCACCTGAGGCATGAATGCTATGTGTCAAGTAATGTAACACCAAGTACTATATGCACACTTGAGAACCCTGACTAACATCCTACCCTCACCAAGCATCATGCCACAACATGACAACGAGATGATCAAGTGCAACAATTGACTGAAGTATCGCAGTTAGTCAAAGGGGGCCCAATGTGTGCCAGTCTGGGATGACATGCTGAGCATGACATGATGCACCACCTGCTAGGACTGGCGTGCACCTATCAGTGCAGGCCGTATGGATACTGGCAAAGGCTGTTGTCACCCACAGTGTGCCCTGAATAGGTAAGGCTCAAAACACAAACCTATCTCCATAGGTACCAGAAGGGATAAGAATAAGATAAGGGATAAGTCGAAACAGCAAGATGCATGCAGTCTAAACTCACCCAGTATGGAGAATGTTGATAACTGTGCTGTAACAGACAACTGAGGCAAGGCACACAACAGCACCCTAACACTACCAGGTTACACCTCATACTGTGTTGTACAGCCACCAAACTTGGAACAAGCTACGAAAGGAGGGTGACTAGCATGAATTGTCAAGGATAACCACACCCCCATGTCTGTACCACAACAAAAAGCAGCATGGACTAGCCATGCTCAAGTAACAGTGGCTAAAACTGCCCCCCAGTTCATAGCCTGCTACAGACTACTGTCCCAACACCAGGAACTGCATCCGGCCTATGCTGGAATACATGAATATATCAAGTCCTCCAACCCACATTATATTGGGTGACCGCAAATACCCAGACATAGACTGGGAGCATTATACTAGCTCCAACAGTGTCGGACAAAGGTTCATAGAATCCACAAACCAAAAGGCACAGGAACAATGTACCACCCCACAAGAGTGGTAAGCATACTGGATGTGATAATCAGCAACATGGGTACTGGATGTCAAGTTGAGAAGTGCATTCCTCACTGGGAAAACCAGACCATAGAGTAATCACACTGGATATACAAATCCTGACCACAGTCCCTGGCCAGGAAACCACAGTGGAAAACATGTGTTAAGCAATATCTGCACCCCTCCAAACTGATGTGGAATCCATGAAAGGTCCCATGCAGGTGCAAAATATGGGCCACACCTCAGAACCTGTAATACACCCATTCCATGAACACTGCCAGTAATGCTTGGATTATGCAGTCCTAAATTTAAACAAGACACAGTGCCTAAATCTGGAATGGTGGACACCAGCCATAACCAAAACATGCAAGAGAATGAGGAAGCTACTACATGATAGAGCAAACATGAACAATGAAGTAATCACTGATCAGTAGTATGGCAATAACATCTGTCCACACATGCAATCCACTAAGGCCAGCCACAACAAGTGGAATCTGTGAATCCTGAGGCAATGTCACACCTGCCCCAAGTACACAGACAACCCCCAACCCCACCCAAGAAATACAAAAATATGTGAGAGATGCAACCATCCATCCAAACTGGAGGCTGAGCTCCCTCAACGCAGTACTCCCAAAACAAATCAGTAGGAGAAGGTAACCACACACACCACAAACACAATCCCACATAGACCTATCACAACTGCAAACCAAACACATAAACAGAGACAAACATTCCCGGAGGCACAAATTACAAACACAGCACACCAACAGAGGCCTCTAAAGCAGACACCCAATCAAACAGCCTCCAAACATAGCACATGCAACACATAGCACACAAAGCTGGTGTGCCAAACAGTCACAGGACAGACGTAGAAACAACATGCCTGATACAGTTGTAATAGGTGACTCCATAGTCAGACACACTGCTGTCCCGCACACCAGACTGAACAAGGGAAAGGGTGCAGTAAGCTGCCCGTAGGCTGCCACAATATGCCACATAACAGAAGTAAGTAGGTCACTCCAAAGCAAGTAGAAATATGATGCAGTCATAGTCCATGCTGGTGTGAATGACCGGAGATGTACCGCCCTAGACTACATGAAAAGAGACATAGATGAGCTATCTGATTATGTAGTCCATGCCGGTATGACACTCACCATTCGCAGCATCCTACCCTTACCAAGAGTAATGCCACAGTACAAACACGGAATGATCAGTCATAGCAAGTGGCACACTTACTGGTGTTATTCCAAGGGGATCCAATGTCTGTCTGCTGGGGATGTCATGCTTGACAAGCCACGCAGCTGTCCATGGGATGGCCTGCACCTGTTACCCCTGGGCGTCTGAATATTGGATAAGGCCTTTGCCACCTCCATAGAGCCTTTTGTAGGCAAGGCTGAAAAGACTGACCCACCACCCTAGAAAACATAAGTGGGAAGAAACATAAGGGAAATGCTGACCAATGCCAGATGTGTACACCCCAATATGCATGCTCCTGAGGCCATCCCCAGAATGGAGAACATCGATGTCTGTGCAGTGACAGAAACCTGCTGCAAGCCCCCTGACAGCACACCAGCACTACCAGGTTATACCATGTATCATGTGTCATGGCCCCAAAACCTGGAACGAAACATAAAAGGAGGGTGAGTATCCATAGTCAGCACAGACACCCATACGTCCAGGTAATTGACAATGCACAAGGCATTGGAGTTCACACATGTGCAACTAACTGTAGGCAAGACTGCTGTGCAGTCTGTAGCATGCTACAGACTGCACTCTCACACACAATAACCCCACCCAGCCATCCTGAAGACAATGGGCAGTATGAATGTCCCACCAAATAACAAACAAGGTACCACAAATTACCACATAGGTGATAAACCAGTATGTATGGAAAGAGTAACCAGGGACCTAGGGACACAAGTGGACAGTAACCTGTTATGTGACACCCACATTGCCAATGTGGCCAGGAAGACTGTCTACATTTGACACCGTATCAGGAAAGGAGTCACATCTACGGCAACAGAGGTCATTGTGCCCCTATACTATTCTCCAATCACACCCATAATCCAGTACAATGCCTCATATGGGATGTACCTTACCTGACACCTGCAGCAGTTAGAAAGACCTCAAAGGTACCTCACCAAGAGGATAAAGGGTCACAAATATATGTCATATGCTGCCTGGCTGTAGACACCCCAGCTGAATCCAGTCACATACAGCTTACACAGAGGCATTGCATGCCTGTTGTAGGAGGCCATGCCCAACACAGGAGTAATGGACATGCTCCACCCCAGAAAACACAAATCCATCGGAGCTGTGAGAGGGAGAGATGTCAACCTCAACAAATAATGAAATAGGATGTGCTGGTGGGACAGATACATAATCCAGAGGCTCCCCACACCCTGGACCAGAATCCCATTCCATGTAAGGCGGAGCCCCTCACTGACACTCTTCAACAGGAATCTTGCCAAGTGGATGGATGATTGTAGAGTTACACTGGGGGTCTTCACTGTGTCATGTCCAGACAGAGGCACAGCAAAGCAAAACATAAATGGCCATAATATGCACATAGCAAGGGGTGTCAAAAGCCACACACACTCTGGCTAGGCTAACAAATGCCCAGGGTGGAAAGCCTAGTATGACCCTATGAACCTATGAAGATACAAATTGTACAGGACACTAAGGATAATCCCAAGGCTTTCACAACTGATGGTAGGAACCATGTTGGGAATTCACAGATATGCCCTGAATCACACAAATATCACAAACACACACACATATTGCCAACATACATCCTGACAGGTGCAGTGCAACCCCGAATGCAGAATATCTATCCCAGCAGACTGCTGGCCCCCTGACATTGCAGATGCTGAGGTAACAGCCAACATCTACAAAGCAAAACACACAGCAGCAATGGTATGGGATGTTGTCCTGGGCTTAGTGCAACATGGACTCCAAGATGAATGGAATGCCAAACCACACTACTGCTCAATGTCAGCCTTACCACAGAATATGTACCCAAAGAGCAGTGTACAACAACAGTGGTACTTCTCAACAGAGGTGTTGCCTGAATGGATACTGAACACTACTACCCCAGAATCCTGAGAAGCTCGGTTTGCACAGCTATGGAAAGGATCAGCATGTACCACAGACATAAAGATATTGGGGACCTACTGACATGGAACCAACCCAGTGTGGCCTTCCCAAGTGCAGATCCTGCCCCTAACCATGTTTGACTCAATTGAAACAGCCATTAAGGTCATTGATGAGGGCAATGTGCTCCACACAGTGTATCTGGACCTTGCAAAGGCTTCTATACAATACCCTACATGTTCATTATAGATAGGCTCACCAGCTTAAATATAAACCCACATGTCAGTAGAGGGGTTGCAAACCAGACCAAGGACAGAACAGACATGGTCAGACATGCTGCAGCCATGTCAGACTACAAACCAGATATAACTGGCATCCCACAAGGCTTTGTCCTGGGATCTCCCTCGTCTGGTATATATGTCCCATAGGTACAGGCAAACATGGAAGGATTGTGTCCGAACATGTTTGCAGAGGACTACAAACTGCTCACCACATATGATCCACCAGCTAACACAAGCATCCCACAAAAGGGCCACATAGAAACAGACAACTGGTGCCATAGCCATGTCAGCAAGCTAAGTGCAGAAACGTGCATAGTCAACCCCTGTGGATATACAGTAAGTGCCCACCAATTACCACACAGGTGTCAACCCATTATGTACTTAACATGTAATGAGGGACCTGGGGACCCAAGGTGATAGATATCCTGCATTGGACAAACATGTGCTGTAGTGTTTACAGAAACATACCATATACCCACCTAATCACGAAGGCTGTCAGATCTAGATAAGGGGAGGTCATTGTGGCTCTGCAGTCATCCTTCATCAGTGGTACAATTGACTACAATAGCCCCTGTGGGATGTACCTCAGCAGACACCTCCATCAACTGTAAAGTCCCCAACAGTACCTCATCAGGAGTATCAAAGAGCTTGCACAGATGCCATGTGTTGCCTGTGTTGCTGGCATCAATAAACATGCTGCACCTTGTACAATCTGAATGGCAGTGAGCTATGCACATCAGAGACCTGAACCCCAGCACTGACGTACATAGGACAAGCTGTACTGCGTGCTCCATAACACAGAAGCCACCCCCAGCACAGGCTACCCATAGAGTCACTTATCAATCTTCCTCAATAGGAATCCTGATGAGTGGATGGGAGATGGTAGATTTATCCTGGGTACCACTGTCATGCCACAGGTAGACACAGGCACAGTATACTAACCATGACATATGTCATGGCAAACCCCACTTACAATGTGTGTTGAAGGACAAACATACTCTCCAACTAGCATTACACATGGACTAGGGCACATTGCTAGTGTTTGCAAATGTACACCTATGTTGTGGAATACACTACCAATGTTGGACAAGCCTGGTTTAAGTAGTTCATATCTGAACAGAATGCAACATGGTCAGATGTACACAACTGGGCCGTAACCAGGCTGTTGTGCCCACTATCGAAATGTAAAGCAGTGATAGCAGTAAAGCCCAGGATACTGCCCACCACAGTCAAAGTACTACCAGTACACTATACAGTACTACAGTGTTAGGTCAGTGTGAAAGGATGTTGACAACTGTATGCAAAGTATCCCATGCAAACACTGCAGGCACAGTATAACCCTGTTGTGTTCACACACAAAGCAGTTGTACCGTAACTACACAACATGACACACAACACACAACCATAAGCGGGTGATAGTTGTTGAAGTTCACACTCATCCACAAATGTGGTGGGCTGCAGAGTCCAACATATGGAATGCTCACACTGGGCATGCTCACACACTTTGACAACATGCCATGGGAAGGCTGAACTGGGCATGCTCACACACTTAGGCCAAATCTCGGTTTAGCAGTTGGACACACATAGCTGGTATTGTTATGTGTTATTCCAGGAACCAACAACATTATAGCAGTCTGCCCAGTGCACACAGCTAAATGACTACAGAGACATACGTGATATAGTGGATCCCTCCCATATGCAAACATCTTCCACAGATGCACAAGTTGTTCATACAAACAGGGAATGCTATGGCAATAAAGATGTGCAAACAGTCTATCAGCAACAAATAATGTGCATTTGACAATTAAACATATGGGTGTAGAGGTCAACACTAGGCTGTTTGCCCTAGGGAATGACAGCTTAGCCAGAGTGTGCTTGGTGTCTGCCTCCCCACAGGATGCACATTCCCCTTTCTAAACACAGATGATGTCAGCACCCTATAAGTACAGCAGGAGAAAGGAAACGTCCCAGTAATCCAAATAGCGTGCTCTGCTAATGTGTCCGTCTCAAGTGTCATAACATAGTTAGGTAGGGATTTCAAATCCTGTAAATGCTCAGAGTGTGTGTGTGTGTGAGTGGGGTTGGTGTGTGTGTAAGTCTGTGTGAGAGAAATGTCCCTTTTGGCAACTAGGAAAACACCCTACAGGATGCACATTCCCTTTCTAAACACCGATGATGTCAGCACCCAATAAGTACAGCAGGAGAAAAGAAACCTCCCAGTAATGCGAATAGCGTGCTCTGCTAATGCATCCGTCTAAAGTGTCATAACATAGTTAGGTAGGGTTTTGAATCCTGTGAATGGCAAGTGTGTGTGTTTGTCTGAGGGGGGTTTGTGTGTGTGAGGGGATTGTCCCTTTTGGCAAATAGGAAAACACCCTACAGGATGCACATTCCCTTTCTAAACACCGATGATGTCAGCACCCTATAAGTACAGCAGGAGAAAAGAAAACCCCCAGTAATGCGAATAGCGCGCTCTGCTAATGCGTCCGTCTTAAGTGTCATGACATAGTTATGTAGGGGTTTGAATCCTGTGAATAGCAAGTATGTGTGTTTGTCTGAGAAAGGTTTGTGTGTGTGAGGGAATTGTCCCTTTTGGCAAATAGGAAAACACCCTACAGGATGCACATTCCCTTTCTAAACACCGATGATGTCAGCACCCTATAAGTACAGCAGGAGAAAAGAAACCTCTCTGTGATGCGAATAGCGCGCTCTGCTAATGCGTCCGTCTTAAGTGTCATAACATAGTTATGTAGGGGTTTGAATCCTGTGAATAGCAAGTGTGTGTGTTTGTCTGAGAAAGGTTTGTGTGTGTGAGGGAATTGTCCCTTTTGGCAAATAGGAAAACACCCTACAGGATGCACATTCCCTTTCTAAACACCAATGATGTCAGCACCCTATAAGTACAGCAGGAGAAAAGAAACCTCCCAGTAATGCGAATAGCGCGCTCTGCTGATGCGTCCGTCTTAAGTATTATAACATAGTTAGGTAGGGGTTTGAATCCTGCGAATGACAAGTGTGTGCCCTTGTCTGAGGGAGTTAGTGTGTGTGAAGGTAATGTCCATTTTGGCAAATAGGTGAACAGACTACAGGATGCACATTCCCTTTTCTAAACACTGATGATGTCAGCACTCTATAAGTATAGCAGGAGAAGGAAAAACTCCCAGTAATGCGAATAGTGTCTTCCGCTAATGCGTCTGTCTCAAGTGTCATAACATAGTCAGATAGGGGTTTGAATCCTGCTATTGGCAAGTGTGTGTTTCTGGCTGAGGGGGGGTTAGTGTGTGTGAGGACAATGTCCCTTTTGGCAACTATGTTAACAGACTACAGGATGCACATTCCCCTTCCTAAACACTGTTCAGCAGAAGGCCATGGCTCTGGCAGAAGTTGTCTGTCGCTATGATGCCCCTTTGGAAGATGCTTGTGTCAGCTGAAGAGGCGATTATGGTGGCCTGTTTGCAGTCATCTGCATATTTGGACAGCCACAGTCCGTCCGTGTTGGCCTGTACCTCCAATAAATATATACCAAACAAGAGGGTCCCAGGACTGAGCCTGTGGGACACAACCCGTAACTGTTGTGGGGTCTGGCATGGCTCCAGCAATGCTAACCATGTGGTATCTGTCCTTGAGCCACTGTGCAATCCATCTAGTGACATAGGGCCTTATATTTAAGCTGGTGACCTTCTCTAGAATGCCCAAGTGGGGTATTGTTGTGAAGGCTTCTGCAAGGTCCAGGTAGGCTGTGTGAACCACCTTCCCTCGTCAATGGCCTTGGTGACTGTTTCAAAGATATCAACCGGGTTAAACCCGGTAGTGCTGGTGTGCTCTCAGTAGCCCTGAACAAGGCATCTGTAACTGCACAGATATCGATGTTTTCCATGCCAAGGAGTGTTTTGGGTGCACGCATCTGTAGGTTTAGATATCTGGCATTGCGTAGCATTGCTCTTAGTTTCCTATCCCTTGTGATACCTATGAAGGTGGGTTCGTCATCTGAGCCCTGCCTAACATAGGCACTATGGGGTAGCAAGAGCCTTTGCCAATATCTGAATGACCAATGCAAACTGTACACATGCTCATAGGATGCAAGTGTCAAGGAATAGTCTGAGTGGCCAGTATAGTCCTCCAGCATGGGTCCTCTGAAGTCATCCACCCCAGTCTACACAGGTGTAGAGTCTGCTTGTGCTAAACACAGTTTGTGTGCAGTGACAACCTTGCCTGGGGTGGAGATGGGATATGGATGTCCAGGAAAGGTGGGCATGGGCAGGTATCAACAATGGTGGTCTACCTCTGGTGTGGAACAGTGGGTACCCACGTTGCAGATGGACAGGAGCAATATGTATTAACCCATGTGGCTGTGGTGTGTGGTTCTGCCATAGCACATGGACCCACAAATTGTAGTGGCGGTAGGGTAAAGTGGTAGAGGCCTGAGTAGTTCTCACACACAATATGCCTGTACCTGATGTTAACAACTGGAATGGTGTATGTGAATACCTGCATATCCTGGCACTGTTCCCAGGGAAGCTAGGTGTGTGTCCTGGATGTGGGTGTGGTGTGCTGGACTGGTAGTGTTGTGTGTTACAGGTCCTGTGGTCCCAAAGCATGGTATAGAACATAACCTGCCAGTGTGATGTGCACATCTGACCCTGATGTAGGTGGCTGCAAATGCATATACATGCTATCCCCCACCTGACAGGTAGTACGACAACCACAAACCTCTGTGGAAATGAAGATGTCAGCACCCTAGAAATACTACAGGTGCAGAACAGATGCCCAGTAATTGGATAGTGCGCTCTGCTAATGCATTAAGCCCTCAAGTGTCATAATATAGTTAGGTAGGGGTTCGAATCCTGCAAATGCTCAGTGTGTGTGTATGTGTGTGGGTGAGTGGGGTTTGTGTGTGTGAAAGGCTGTGAGAGGGAAATGTTCCTTTAGCCAACTGGGAGAACACACTACAGGATGCACACGCCCCTTTCTTAACACAGATGATGTCAGCATCCTGTAAGTACAGCAGGAGAAGGGAAGCCTCCCAGTAATGCGAATAGCGCGCTCTGCTAATGCGTTTCCCCTGTGTATCGTAATGTACATAGGTAGGAATGTGAAACCTGTAAAGACATGTGTGTGTGTGCATTTCCGTATGAAAAACATGTTAGTTCTGGCAATCAGGCGATCACACTACCTGATGCACATTACCCTTTAAAAGTACTGATGTTGTCAGCACCCTCTAAGTATAGCCAGAGACGAGGAACTATCTAGTAAACCGATCAGTGCGCTTTGCTAATGCGTCCCTCTCACGTGTCATGACATAGGTAGGTAGGGGAATGAATCCTGCATATGGCAAGTGTGCATGTGTGTGGGGGTAGTAGGGTGTGTGTAAATGCAAGTGTGAGGGAACAGATCCTTTTGGTAAATACTACTATACACCAGATGCTGCATACCCCACCAGTAAACACAGGGGATGTCACCACACTATCAGCACAGCCAGACAGGGCTAGTTGGCTAGTGATGCCAATAGTGTGCTCTGCTACTGTGTCTATTACCATCGTCAGAGTACAGATAGGCATGTTTTGGTAACCCACAACTATCACGTGTGGTTGTGTCACACAGTATGACCTTGTGCGGGTGTTTGTACATAACAATGCATGCCATTGCCTAACCCAGCAATGGCATTGCACACATGATGTATGTGTGTGACACATACACAGGAATACCTGTGACCTGCAGTAGTTACCATGTCTGACACATGCTTTGTGTGGATAAATGGTATTAGCGATGTATACCAATATGACTGTGTGTCTTACTGTGCAGGGTCCGCACGTGGTATGTCCCTATACAGTGTGGGTGTCTATGGTGAAAGACCATAAAGCCGTGATGAAGACCGAAAGCAGGGGATACACATCTGGTCTGGGCCATATAGTGTACATGTAGTCAATGTACAGGTTCTGTATGTTCCCACCTGTTGTGGTAGTGGTAACATGCCATTCCACTGCATTTCGGTGACCACATGCTGTGAACTCTTCAACTAGAGTGTTGTAGCTACAGTAATGCTCACACACAATGTTCGGCTGGATGCAGTATGGCCTTATAAACACAGTTCATGGGACTGTCATATTGCCGGTGTTGTTATGGAGGATAGGTGGTTTTCCTGTGTATGTGAGGGTTGTGTGTGCCATGCTATGACCCAGATGGCAGTCCGCACACTGTCAGCTGCACTTGAGTAGGCCCTGATGGTTTGTGCTGTGCCAACAACCTGGAGGTGTGTGTATCTGTGTTAACTCGGGATACCACACCCTATCCATGTGTGTTACATGTGTAGGGACGGCGGGCATGGTAAGGGGCATAACCTGTCAGTGATGGGTAACACCTGTGAGCCATGAATCATGCATCTGGTACTGCACAGACACTGCAGTTCACCGTGCTGAGGGCAGTGTCCGGTGCATGCATCCTCCGGTGTACACTGCTGTAGTTGTGTAGCAGCACTGTTAGTGTCCTAACCTGTGTGATACCCACGGAGGTCGCTATGTAAACCATGTCCTGCAGCATATGGCAGTATGTGTGTACCAAGGAGCCTTGCCAGTATACATCGGGCCATGTGTGTCACGTGCAAGATGACCCGTGAACATCAATGTGGCCTCCCTAGCATGTAAGCACACATTGACAGCCAGTGGATACCCTATGAATGACAGTGGAGACTGAGCATAATGTAGACATACAACAGCCGTCCCACATATAGTGGTAGAATACCTGGGGAGGGTATGTTGGCAACCAACATCAGGCTCATACTGGCCTGTGCCACATGCTGAGAGATCCATTCTATGTTCCCTATCATGTAGTCCAGGGAGGTATGTCCCAGGCAGCCACACTGGCATGGTCAATGAGTGAGTCATATCTGTCCATGCCTCTGTCTGACCTGTATGCATGTGTGCTGTGGTGGACCATAGTGCCCCTGAGTCATATCACTGTGCCCTTCACCAGATACAGCCTGTTGAGCGGGACCCCAGTGCAGCACACATGACAGGTACCTGACACATCTGTAGCAGGTGTGTTGTGTAGCCCTACAGGCTGTGGGTGTGTGGCACAGGGGATGTGCGTGCCATGTGTGGCATGTGCTGTGTCTCAACGGAACATATGCCTGTGTGCCAGCTGCGGAGGTGTGTGATGCACAGGCAGGTTGCTAGTCTGAGTCCCCACGTATGCCCCAGTGTGTTCGGCATGCTGTCAGTGTGTGGCAATGTCTGACTGGTATTGTCGTCACTGTAATATCATGTATTGCTTTATTTATTTATCCTACATATGTTGACTGGGATAGCCCAACTGGATGCATGTCCATTCCCAGGGTAGGCCCGTGGAGACAAGCTACGAGGGTAGCAGATACAGCATTACAGAATACTAGCATGACATAGTACAAACAGAGTATTTACAGAGATTACATAAGTAAGCAGGTCCAACATGTTCCACAGGTTAATGTTAGACCTGAGTACAAGCCAGGATTAAATTGTATTTACACAATACAGTGGTTCACACAGGTTACACATCCGAGTTAGCCAGGCCTGATACACTGACATAGCCAGTTACATGACAAATGTTGTTTGAGTCTACTGTTAAATGACCTAAGGTGGACATTAGGGTAATACCAGCTGGAAGTGGGTTCCAGGATCTACTTACAGGATTTGCAAAGAGAGAATCACCAGCTGTGGTAATAAACTCGCTAGTTCGAAGTAGTACAATGTTAGAGGATCAAAGCGGTCTAGGATTGTTATAGGGGGTGATTGTAATTTAAGTGCAGGAGTATTGTCTGGATTATGGAGGATTTTATAGGCCATAATCAGTTGTTTATACCGTATTAGGCTGGGTATTGCAAGCCAACCAAGCTGATTTAGATTGATGCAATGATGTGTCCTAACAGGCGGGCCAGTGGCAAACCTGGCAATGTGGTCGTAGCAAATCCAGTGCTTGTTAAGGACAGTCTTGTTCATATGTGAGAGTAGAGGGGATGCATACAGAAGGGCTGGAACAAGGTGTGAGCAAGCTATGGCACCTTTAGCTAGAGGGGCTAGGAAGGCTTTAATTCTGTAAAGTGACCCTAGCTTTCTATTGATGGCTTGGCTAATCTGGTTAACATGTATGTCACATATGAGGTTATTGTCTATGATGACACCTAATAGTTTTTAAGATAGGTCAGGGTAGATTATTGTGCCATCAGTTGATGTTATGGTAACGGTGAACGTGGTAGACCTACGTGTTTGTGGAATAACAGCAGTTCAGTTTGATTGGGATTTAGGATCAGACGATGTTCAGAAAGCCAGTTTGCTATTGTATTACAGGTGGTCTGGGTAGCTGAACATAACTCTACTGGAGATGTGGCTGAGCAGATCAGAGTAGAGTATACAGCATATTGGATACAGCTGGCTTTTGGGATGACAGTACAACGGTCGTTAATGATGATGGAGGACAGCAAGGGCCGTAGGATAGAGCCTTGTGGTACTCTGAGGGTGTTAGGTAGACGGTTAGAGGGTTTGTTCTGCCAGAGGCCGGCCTGCTGTTGACCATGCAGGTAGGATTGACACCATTGGAAGGCTCCAGTATCTAGACAGTCTGTGCAGGGTGTGGAGTCCACGCTGGTGATCAACCATATCGTATGCCTTTGAGTTATCCAAAAAGAGGGCTGTGGATATATCATTGATGTTGCAAGTATGGCTTATGGTGTTAGTGAAGGCTAGGAGGCCTGACGGAGTGCTGTGATGAGGACGTAGGCCATGCTGAGTGTCTGCCATAATGCGAGTTTGGATTAGGTGGTGCATGACTTGTCTATGACGAAAGTCACCATAATCTCTGCAAGTGGAGAGTGTATAGCTATTGGCCTATCAGTGGAGATGTCAGTAGAGCTGCCTCCTGTGTGAAGTGGGATTACATATGACATTTTCCGGATGGTGGGAAAGTTAGATTCTAACATAGTACATTTGATTACCTTTGAGACGGGGTAAGCAATAGCATCATCTGGTTTTGATAGGTACTCGGCAGGGTGTTGATCGGCACACAGTGTAGTGGGTTTCACTGTTACAACCAAGGTACGGAGAAGTGAAGTGGCGACTGGTTGGCAGCTGGACGCAAGTAGTTTTCTAGGGGTGCTGCTTTCAGGACCAGGGGAGCTAGGAGGTAGATGGCAAGCTAGGGCCTGCACTGTCTCAGTAAAGGACTGGTCAAAGCTATCAGGAACATCTTCAGGGTATTATCATTAGTAGCAGCAGGGATTGGGTTTGACGTTTGTCCTGTACGTAGTATATATGACATGCCACCTGACAGGGTATGGCATCACTGGGTTCAGAGAGACCAGTCCCCAGATTGGCTGTGTGGTGGCATCCCACACATGTGTTGTATATACCTGGCCAAGGGTGATGGCTGACTGCATACATGTGGCAGCTGTGACAATGACACATGACCCACATAAACCACGACTGGACCATAGAGGCGATTCACAGGTTACCTTTGGACATGCCGCCTAGTAGTGTGATTGCCATGGTGAGTACCAACACATAGGGCCAATGGGGAACAACATACTGAAGGTGTGTATGTGTGGGTGGACTGCCTCTGTCTCATAGCACTGACATATATGACTGCACACGTGGGTACATGCCGGGTAAGATGTGTGCAATGTGTCACAGGCAACTTACATGCGTACAGGACAGACAGTGACGTTCTGTCATGTGTAAGGTTGACATACATATGGTACGCTATGCAGATGTCACTAGCAGTCTACTGAAGCACTGTAACCCTGCATTGCAGGTGTAAGCAGTGTTCCAGGGGACCCCAGGTGAACATGCATGCAAACAAGGCTACAGTACACAGGGCTGGAAGTACTGCATCATACAACAAAGAAGGGGTAACAATAACAGTAAGTAACAATGCATATATGTAGGCACTATCAACATGTACCCAGGAATACGCAGCACAGATGGCCATGGTGGAACCGATATTATGTCATACTTAGTTGTGGTCTGGACAACATTGGTACTGCACACATATCTAGATGCGTGAACATACACATGGCATAGTTGTTGTGGGCATATTGACACCATTACTGTACATGTCCACCATTGCATATCACTACTTGCGTTAGCTTTCCCCCTGTGCTACCCATGTATGCGGCTATCCGTTGACAACCTTACCACCGGCATGCAATTATGTGCAGCTGTTATGCTTTGGTATGTACTATGGGTGCAGATAACAATTCAGGACATTCATACAGTTACTACAGCAGGCATGCTGGGGTACACACACAGTCATAGCAGAATACTGTACTGTTACCAACATGATACTACTAATACACATCTATGTAGTCACCCTGTGCATCAGCAACGTGTTTACCTGTTCCCGCAATGATGTTGGAGATTGCAGGAGGTGGCACAGTGTCATCATATGCACAGGGTGTGGATTAGGTATGCCTGAGTCAGCCACTGATACCACCAATTGACATGTGTGTGTATCTGTGTTGGTGAGGGGCAGCAGTACAGGGTGGGGCAGTGTTGCTGCAGTGTGTGCGTGTATGTGGTTGCCCTAAGTGTTAACATTCTGCATGTGTGTATGCACGCACACAGTTCCACCTCATGGCTGCCATATACAGGGGTTTGTGGACAGCCACAGACTGCACCTGGCAGGCCATACAGATCAGTGTCTGTGTGCACGGACACGGTACCTGTGCCTGGCAGGGGTGCTACGGACCATATCCAGTACAACGCCTGACTGGGTACTGTCATCAGAAGCGGGAGTGTGTTGACTGGACACATGTCCCTGTTGGGACTGTCCAGAGCCACATGCACGTGGTCTCCTGGGGCGTTCCGATGACAGCACAGACCCAGCATTGCTGGGGCTGCTGCTGGCACTATGGGAGTCTGCGCGAGCCTGTTGCCGTCTGCGCCGACTGCCAGCTGCTGCCGCTGCCGGCATACGGCCACGTCGACACCGTAGACGCCCACCACTGCCCTGGCTCATGGACATCTGGTTGTGGAACTGCTGTAATATGTCCCCACAACGTCTGTCTATGACATCGGTGAAGTTACGGATAGCATCCGCAATGTCACGCATACTGTCTGTCATGGCTGTGCGGCATGCTCTGAGCTCCCTCAGACCCTGTCTGGTGTACCTTTCCATACGTGACTGAGCCTGCATGACAGTCCGAAACATCGCTGAGGTTGACAGACCTCTTTGGGCACATCGGCCAGAGGCAGTACGCCCACGGATGCTCCCACGAGAACCCATGGGCAACTGTCTGTGTGGTACCATCGGAGGACCCTGCCCATGGCTGCTGTGTGGGGACGCATATGCCACAGGTACCACATTACCCTGGTCTATGCCCGCTGTATCCTGTCCATCACCTAGGGACAATGGTGACATAGGATGTATAGGCAGGATGACTGTGCACAATGATGGGGTTGACAGCTGTGTACTGTCAATTGGCTGACCAATGGCAGACCCTGACACACCTTCCTGTACCATTACACATATATCATCATTACCAGTAGCCGTGGCACAGGATTCAGGTTCCCTGCTGCAGGTCACCAGAGCAGCCCCAGAACCTGTGAGATGAAGACAGGAAACACAGTTTACATTCTCCAGACATTGTTACCAGTGATGCACTTATACACACATGCACACATGGACACATGCACACGGGCACACATGCACACATGCACACATGCACACATGTTCACATGCACACATGCACACATGCACACATGGTCACGTGTACACATGCACACATGCACACATGCACACATGGACACAGGCACACATGCACACATGCACATGTGGACACAGGCACACATGCACACATGCACACGTGGACACAGGCACACATGCACACATGCACACATGCACACGTGGACACAGGCACACATGCACACTTGGACACAGGCACACCTGCACACATGCACACATGGGCACTGACACACCTGCACACATGCACACATGCACACCCTGCAGTATACACACAGAGCACTACTGAGTTACACTACTGTTACTAGCATTATCAGGACTATTATAGGTTATGTTAAACACACTCACCAGCATGGATGGCCTGTCTCTCTGTAACCCTGGAGGGACCTGCAGAAATGATGAGATTAATGTCAGTGGGCACATCCGTCCCATTGATATTGCATATGATACAGTGTACAGAACAGTCAGGTGTACATATGGCATATTACCTGCACGCTCCATGTCGTGCTGCTGTGTGGAACCAGCCTCCATCATAATGCAGGTGTACTGCTGTTGGTGTTCTGGGGCTGGAGCCACAACACTTAGGAGTAGCCCCTCCAGTCTGGTGAGGGGGGGGTTGTGTGGCCACCCCACCTCCTGTGGCGACCTGTTGCCTGTGGATATCTGCTGCATGCTGCCGGACACTTCGGATTAAATCACTGCAGTGATGTCGTACCTGCTCATATGTCCTGTTATGCGTGCCAATTTCATTTACCCTACAGACCAGGTCTTGCCACAGTGCGGCCCTCTCCTGCTGGTTCTGACTGGTGCGGGAAAACAGGATGTCATACTCCCGCACCAGGCTCTGGTGGATCTCCTCATCCTCTGCCACGAAGTAGGCTGGGTTACGCTGTCGCGCCATCTCCCTGGAAGAGAACACAGACAGGATATCAGCAGACCATGTCAGCAATGTATGGCACACATACTATACATGATACGCATGTGTAGTGATATACTACTACTCCCATATGTTGCATGTGTGTGTGTCGTGGTGGATACACAGGTACATGGCCAGATATCAGTGCTCGGCCAATACCTGTGCAACAATACCTGCCACATTCCACACTACGTAGTAGCATGCCCCATCGGTCAGCACACACTGACAGGTGCTATGCACAACCTCACTCTGGGGTCCATCCCAAGGTACTGTATGTGGGACACCGTCCACTACTCTGATGTGGACAGACGTTACTCGGCCTGGATATACATATCCCACCACCACCACCAGAACAGTAGACTACATTGATATGTATGTGGTTAGACAGTTATTCACTTGCTGGGACTGGGATGGTATCCATGCAGCACACTGGGCCAGTGGAAGCCACGAGCCGCACTGCTGACCCCTTTGCAAATGCTTACCACGGACATGCTGCGGATTGCATGACACTTGCACACACATGTCTAACCCAGACCCTATGCACAATGGTTAGGCATCCTGTCCAGTGGGCCCAGACAGAGGCAGATTGTATAACAATAGCAGGAGGCTACTGCAGGACAGAGCACATTCACATTAAGGGTAGGCATCTGTGGTCAGCACTGGTACTATGCTACAGTCCGTCATAACAACAGCCACAGCCTACTCTGGGAGGGAAATGGACACAAACACTATGGATGACCATAAGGCCTTCTTCAGTTATGTTACACATATGGACCACATGCCTCGGATATGCTCTGTGTTAGCCCACACCTACTTAACATTCACCAAACACACGCATATTGCCAACATTCCTGCAGACATGTTCGGTGCACATATCCCCCCTCCCTCTCCCTCACCATTGGGATACTTATCCCAGCTGGATTTAACCTCCCTATCATCGCACATGTCCAGGTGAGGGCCGCCCTCAGCAGAGGAGAACACACAGCATCACTGTGACCTTGTGGTCCCCCTGGATGTGTGATACCAGCACTCTGAGGGGACATACCACCGCATGTAACACTGATAGTTTATCTTGGCCGTGCTACAGGATATGTACCTGGACAGTGGCATACAGCAACAGTGGTCCCACAACACTAAGGGGGCACCTCGGCTGACCCTGGGAATTACCACATCATATGCATAATGGGTCTGGTCTGCTACGCTATGGGATTATGCAGTATGGGATGCATGTGCAGTGACATCAGGTACCTGCGGACACTTGTTCCCAGCCAGTGTGCCTTTGGGATGGGCTGATCCTGACCTTTGGGCCTGGCTGACATTTCAAAGCAGTCACTACAGCCATTGCTAGGCCAATGCACAGACACATGCTACCAGGATCCTGGCCTATGACTGCTTGACATGTGATGTATGGTCATCCCCTTTTGTTGGAACTACGTACACACAACATATCACATGGACATACCTATGGATACAGACCTATGACACATTTGGAGGGTTCACAGTATGCACACTATTAACCTGCTACTTTGCATTACCTCTGTTTGTCGCAGCTGGTTGCGTTACCACAGCTTCTGCTTGCTGCTGCTACTGTCAGTGCTGACAGCTTCAGGGTACAGAGAGTCACAGTTTTTTTTTTTTATTTATTTTCTTGCTCTCTCTCTCTCTCTCTCTCTCTCTCTCTTCCACTTCTCGCCCTCCCTCTGTCTGCTTGCAGACAATGCAATGAATGTATTGCATGTGGGGAGTGTTAGCACTGGATGCTTTTGTAGGTATCTGCATTGGTCCATGTGATGGCCTCTGCACCAATTGCAGGCCAGCATTTGCTAATTGCATACAGCCAGTTGTGTACTGATTGCAGTTCTCACTGTGATTTCAGGTCAGTGCTATAAAAGGGTATGTGTGATAGGCGTTGCCCTTTCAGATTGTGTGGGGGACCATGCTGGTATGCTGTGGACAGTGTTCTGTGACTGTGAAGGTTAGTATCTCTCTCATGCTTCAGGCTGTGTTGTATAGTCACAATTCTCCATTCCTCTTTCATGTTCCCTGTAGCAAGTGTGTATGCACATTGACTCCTACAACTATATATATATATATATATATATATATATATATATATATATATATATATATATATATATATATATATATATACATATGCATACATATATCTATGTACTTTAACTGACCTTATTATCTACAGGCTACCAACTAGCATGGCTGTTTCTTTTCACACACTACTATTATGGATATCCAGTGGTTTTGACATTTATTTTAAATGACATGCTTTGTGTACTACACATCCTATATTCCCTTTACATTCATCCCTACTTTTACAGGTTATATTTATTTTAGCACAATGTTTTTGTATAAGAGTCATGGCTTAGTGGTAGGTTGTACAGACTAGTGTTTCCAAGGTCCTGGGTTCGGGACTGACAGTGGGAGTTTATTTTTCTTTTGAAATGAGTACAGGACCTGTCAATCACAGTGACTAAGGCACTTTTAAGCAGTTGTAACCGGGCTAGCGCTGGTTTGCGCGGAGCTCACGCATGTGCACTGGCAGTTAGCTCCACGCACACCTGGTTACAACCGCTTAACAGTGCTTACTCTGGCGCACACCCGCGCTATTTTCTTTGAAAGAAAAGAAAATGGGGAGACAGGAAAGTGGTGAAAAAGGGGTCACAAAGAGGGTAAGACAATAGGGAAACAAGCTTGGGATGTGCAGGAGGGATGTAGGTAAGGCCCATAGCTGCCTATTTCTTCAGCAGCAACAGCTGTGCATATGTATGTAATTTGGTGTGACATTTGAAACCTTCCACCCCTAGGAGAGGTGTCAGGACAACAATAATACTTGTTGTACAGCCAATTGTAATTGATAGGTTCCATGTCCAGTGGACATGTGTGCGGAATGGGCAGCTATGTATGGGGCGTAATTTTTTTGTGGGTACAGAGTGCCCTTTTTTTTTTTTTTTTCAGGTAAGAGTGGTATGTCAGGTGAAGGAAGTCAGTTCAGCTGGGGAGGTAGGCTGGGTAGGTAAACAGACAAGACAAACAAGACGCATACAGGGGCGGTGTATGACACGTGTGGGGGGGTTACACAATTGACGGGGACGGAGGTTTGGATATCCAGAGCCCATGAGCCCACAGATGGCAACAATGGAACTGATATCCCCACCCATAGGCAGTTGCCACTGTTCCTTCACTGCCCAGGATGGGGCTGTGCTGGGGGCTGTGTAGGCGGGGCAACGGGCATGCCCGTTAGTTGCGCCACCCGTGCCTCGAGCTGGCGTAGGGGCTCAAGGACAGAGTCCCGAATCTCCCTACGCACCACAGTCCGGACGTTACAGAGGGTGAGTGGTGGATCTCCTCTGGCCACACTTGCAGAGGGGGGGCGAGCCCCATCCCCTGCAGCGCTTCCACCCGCAGATGGCACAGGGTCACCAGAGGAGGGTCCGGACTCGGCACTAGTGCCAGGTGCACTCGCCAGCTGAGGTGGGAGAGTTGGGTCCACTGGAACCCGCCTTCCCTGTCGTTCTATGTTTTGCATTATGTCATGACAGTTTGGGTTAGTGACATATAATACCATTCACAGTTAGTTGTAACAGCGTGCATTAGTATTCCCATTAACCAAACACCCAGATATTCACACCATTGAACAGCATGCATAACACATGCATAATTTGAACAGAAATACACAGTCCAACAACATGCAGGGTTAATTGATGGCAACAGGCCATCAGGTGTGGATGTATGAACAGGGCAGATGCATCAACAGACATGCAAATATATATGACCCAACAGGACAAATGTCCAGGGGTGTTAATTGTGATTGCACATACCATTTTCACGTGGAATGGGTTATAGGTGGTTATAGGGTGGGGTAAATATGGTAATATTAACACCTTTGAATACCAATACATATGCTGTACATTTCTAATAGCTACAGTTATATACACACTACTGTTCTAACTACAGTGTCCTATATGTTAACTATTTCACCTTGCTGATAGGACTGTTACTGCAACATCAATATACATTTTAGTGTTCTTCATACACATTCATATCAAGCTTTGTTCAGATACATCATCCTGCTACTTTTGCTTTATATACCTGTAGACAAGTGTGGATGTTTGGTATATCAGACAATCATCCTATCTGCGTATTTCAGACTGGGAGCAACATATCCAGATTTTGGGATACACATTCCACATGCAGCAACACTTTGAACAGATTTTGCTGTTTGGTTCTGAGTCTCACATGCATTTAATTCTGTCTTGACTGCAGTATACTTTATTCAGGGGTTATTACTACTGTATTGCTGGATTTCTGACACTTTCTCACACTCTCTCACTTGCTTTCATGTTACTATTCAGGATGGTACTTCTAGGCTTTATTGACATGTTTAAACAGTAGTTATTACAATCCTTTCCAACAGTCTCACTTCTGTCATGTTTCAGTATTTCCACAGGGATATATTTCACACATGTGATTTCATCATCTTCTGCAGCTATACTTTACATCCTGCTGCAGGTTGTGTACTATTTTCTTACAGGCAGGGCATTTTTATTTCAGAATATATGTTGGACAGTTTCATGTTTAGTTTACACTTACAGGCTGGGAATTCTTGTAATCAAGCAATACTTGCATACACTTTCACACTGTTACTTGCAGATTTTATTCCTTACTGGCTACACTGCACTCTTTTGCCGACTGTCATACTTTGATATTTCTTTACAGTTACTGGTAGTGGATTACTGACCTGCCTGGTGGCGCAACTGCACCAGCCTATCGCCATAGGCTCTGCGGTTCGCAGAACGGACACCTGCAGCTGTAATATAAATGAAGTAATATTGGAATACACATCTCCATAATTTCAGCTAGTTTAACTTTTTACATACATAATTAAATGTTACTTACTCAGTGGTGGGGCGTTGGGTGATTGCCGGGCCTCCTGGATCCAAAGGTTCAGTTGGTCCTGCTTGCGTCTCTTCAGGTCCGCATGGTGGTGACGGACCTGCTCACCTGTCCTTGGAATCCCTGTGGCACTGGTGAGTTCATGAGCCAACTGGTCCCACGCCTCAGCCCTGTACGCTCCCCAGAGGACCTGGCCCTGCATGAGTTGGGCCTCATGATTGTGGACTAGGAGCCTGGCCATGTACCTGGACTCCTCAACACCCCACCTCTGCGCTCGAAAGCGACTACCCTCTCCTACTCCTGACATTCTGCCTGCAGGTCTGTTCTACAATCGTTTATGCTGTGTATTCCTGTCTATGGGGCTTATATAGTCCGTTTTTCCCGCACATATCTGTGATTGGCCATTTTGGAATTGTATCAACTTCAGTAAACCTGCATTGTCATGCTCTAGTTTGTATTCATTCCTATATATGGGCTATTATTGCATTTCTAGGTACTGCTGTCATGGCTTAGTGGTTCTGTACCTTGACTATGGTGTATAGTATCCTGGGCTCGAACCTGGCCACTGCTTTTTATTTTTCATGACTGTCTAGACATGCTGAGGGGTGTGTCTGTGTAAAGGCAGTTTTGATGTGGCTTGCTCAACGTTGCCCGTCGGTTAGCTTGTTTGCGCGGTGCGCAGCTCCACACAAACGGGGTACGCTGGTTTAAGCCTCATTTGGCTATCGGCACGCATATTCCGCTCAGCTCAGTTAGGGGCACATATATTTAGCGTGGTAAACCACTGCTCAGCTACGGGCACTCATTTTGCACCAGTTAAACCACTGCTTATCTACGGGCACATACACTCACTCTGTTGAACTGTAGCTCAGCTATGGGCACATCTGGCAGTTTCTATTCATTTCTTAACTCACATTTCTTCAATATAAATGAGCTATTTCATTGCATTTTACAAATATTGGGGTTTTATGTGTACATATTTGTCAGGGACTCGTTTCCTGCTTATTTTGGTAAAAAAAAAAAATTGGTGTTGTGGGGGCTCGAACCATGTATGCCTGCTCTTCAGCCGACATCTCTACTGCTACGCTATTGCTTCCTGGCTTATTTTGCATATTTAGTTCTTATATGCTTTCCCACTGACTGCTAACTGTAGCTGCGCTACGGGCACGCCCGCGCAAATGAGCGCACTCACGGTTAAACATCTTTACAATTTAAAAAAAATATGACATGTTCATTTATATTTCTTTTATGTTTAATAGTCTGTAGGGGCATGTGTTGTGTTGTGTTTATTCACATTTCCGTGGACTCTGTTGTGGGTGTCTACTTTGGGCACTTTTACACTTCTGGGGGCATGTCCGCTTGCAGGGCTCAGCCTACGGACACGCCCCCACATGTCTTACACGGACCGTGTTAGACTTAGGTGTGATTCAGCATGCTCTCATGAATATGCAGAGCATGCTGACATCACTCCGTTTAACTGCAGCCTCCGTGTATGAGTTATAACTCTTACACGGAGGCTTCGTGAATCCTGCCCATTATAAAAATACATAATAACTCAAATAAACTCTACATTATTTCCTAAGTCTCCTATTTCTCAGTTTTGCTGTAATAGCTATATGGTCATTTAGCCCCCTTACCCAAATGGGTTCTAAGCCTAACAATCCATGTAAGTTCCTTTGTCTCAGTTCTATTAGATATATCTCCCAACCTATCATCATCATATATTAACTCTAACACTCAAAATCTAAACTGATGGCTATCGTCATTCTCAACAGTGTGCTTTGCTAAGGCACTATACATATGCCCTCACCTATAACAATACATATGGTCACAAATTCGTTCATGAAGGCGTCTGTTCATCTTCCCTATATAAAAGGAAGAACAGATAATACACTGGGCTAAGTATATAACACTTTTACTCTTACAGTCATCATTGATGTCAAAATTATATACTTTATTAGTATTGGGGTATTTAAACTCTATACCTTCATGTATAAAGGTGCAGAAATTACAGCTTCCACATTTAGTGGTCCCCATACCCATACCAAATCTCATTTCATGTGTCCCACTTTTAGAATAGCATAACCTTCTTTTCAGGTTCTTAGTATTTTTAAATGAAATATGAGGTCTTTCCCCCACTATTTGAACTATTTGATCATCTGTACATAGGATATTCCAATTTTGTTATAGAATATTCCTGATCATAGCATGATCTCTGGTATAGGAGAAAATAAAAGGTGTCTTATTCATTGTCCTATTCACCATATGGCTGGCTGTATTAGGCTCGGAAAAAAAAAATATATATATATATATATATATATATATATATATATATATATATATATACTTACAATCAAGATCCCAAAGGCTGCAGTTCAAAAGTCTTGCGGTAGAAAGGCAGTGTTCAAAGTTGCACAATGCCAAACTGGAATAATACAACTTTATAATAATGAACGTAAAGTATTTTTAATGGAGGTTGTAGTATAGTGAGGATCAGGGAACTTACCCCTTTCCTCACTGTAGTGCAATCTCAGAGATGGTATATATAATTTGCAAGGGGGGTGTGGGGGGTGCAGGGGGTCTTGTTCCCCTGCTAAAACATAAAAGGACCTATGGACTTTCGGAAGTGAAAGTCTGATATGTAGAATTTCAAACTTCGTGTTTATGTCTCTCGACATTTAAGCTGGATTCATAGCTCTCAACCTGTTAGATCAAAAAATCTGGACAAAGCCACAAATAATGGGGGGACAAAGGCCAAAAAATAGGGACAATTTTTTTTTAAATATTGCTCTTACAATCTTAGAAAGTTGATAGAGTAACAAGGTTTTGCATTCGAATGAATTTTCTGAAGGGTATGAAGTGTGAATCACAAATGTCTGTCACTATTTTCTGAATTTCAGTCCTCAATGATTTGCCAGTAACTTTGCCAGAAAACCATACTTTTATGAATAACAGGCCAAAAATATGAGGCAAAAATCTGGACATTCTGCATTCTGAAAAATTTGTACAGCTGAGAGGTATGGCCAGGATTTTGTTTTCATTTTCGCAACTTTGGTTCGATGTTTTGATGGCAAATTATTTTGCATTCAAGATTTTGATAGTAATATATATATATATATATATATATATATATATTTTTTTGTCACAGATATGATTCTGTTATGGCAGTGGCCATCTAAAAAAACTGCTCTTTTAGATCACAAAGTGCTATTTTTTGCATTCCACCACCCACCCCACCCTCCTCAGTCCTCAACATCTTCCAGCAACCCTGGAAGTAGCAAGAAATGTCAAACTTATAGTGTCTAGGGAAGAAGAAGTTATTTAAAGAACAGCTGATTTTCTGACAGCAAGATTATTCAGCGAAAACTAGAAACCAATGGTTAGTATTCAGGCCACTGATTAGTTAAAGTTAACAGAGAGGTTGGAAATGGTGGCTTGTGTACCCTGCTCAGCTCAAGATATTTATTATCAAATGGAACTCTTATTTTAAACTGACCAGAAGAGGTTAAGATGAAGCTTACTTCTCCACCTGTGGCAAGAAATCAAAACTTACCAGTGCAGTCACCAGATAATATCACTAATACTCTTTGTTTTGTACACAGGAGACAGAAATCATGCACAATTCTGAATCCTTTTCATTATTTAAAAAAAAATGGTGGATTATCACAGAAGAGATGCTGAAGCATCTGAAGCCTCAATACCCACTAGTCAACAGTCTTGAAATATTTAGAGGTTCAGATAAGATGAGATAAATGAAACTATGGTACAGTGTCACCAAAATAATGTTGAACAGGTTGAAATTGTAGTAACTGCTACTATCGGCAGGTGACTGCATGCTTTGACTATGGTAACAGACAGAACTGTCATTACGTTTCTGACTTTCTGATATAGTAAATTTGATAATTTGGACAGGATTCAAATGTTATTGCTTTCTTAACATATTAAAGGGGCAGTATGGCTGTGATTAACATTTGCTTTGTCTATGAGGCAAGGATGATGTGAGTTTATGTGAGAATACAAGCAGCGATTGGCATGTAAGCCTTTACTCCAAGAATGGTTGTGGGTATCTGCTTTTGCATTCATTTGAAAAAAGGTTGGGGCTTCCTCCTAAGAAATTTTCTTTGCATATAGTTTTGTGTGTAAATTGTTTGTGTTCTTTAGGTTTTATTGATGTTTTTATTGCAATGCTGTTCATAGGTTCACAGGTCAATACTAGCTTAATGGCACAAGAGCCTTTAAACACCTAGCCAATAATACCCAGGATATGAAATATTATCTCTTAATTCCAGAGATATGGGGTGGGGTAGGATCAGGATAGTGGGTCTTTGGGTGTTGGAGCCCTGAGTCATTTTACAGGTTGCCTCTGTTCATAATGGACATGGGCAGTACCTCAGGAGGGAATTTACAGTTTCCAAGCCATTTATACAAATTCTTTTTGAAGAGAGTGAGGGATAGGCTTTGTTTTATGAATATGGGAAGTTTATTCCATAGATGAAGTAGCCTTTGGGATACAAATATGTACCTCCAACAAGTTGTGTTAGAATTATAAATAAGGTTCAGGTTCATGGAACATATAGCCCTTGTAACATTTTTCCTATGAATATGTAACATTTTCATCAGGGCTGGATCAGAGAATACCTTGTAGGTCAGGCATAAATCTCTTCTCAATAAACGGTATAAAAGGGAATAAAGGGATAGGGCTTTTAGTTGGTTTGGAAAAGACATTTGTCTTATGCTTTGTATTTTTTATTGAAAAACCTCTGGGGCTGCTCTAATTGGTGTAAGTTTCTGGTTAGGTAGATGCAGAAGGGAGCATTATACTAGATTGTGAGCTAATGAGGGTCAAGTACAATGGCATTATGACTTCCTTTGCTCTTGATGTCATGCTTTTACTTATAAGTCACACAGAAGGATTTCCTCACTGCTGTAGCTACCTGGTCATCAAAGTTTAAGTCACTATCTATCCTGTGTTCCTAGGTCCCTAACCACTGACCCTGCTTTTAAGACCGTGCTATCAATATTATAATTTTCAGGCATATCCAATTTAACAAAGGGTATGATTATGCATTTTTTAGCAATTAGTCTCAGACCATGGTTTTGGTACCAGTTATTTGTCATATTTAAGCCTGCTTATGGGATGTCAACATCATTTGAGGATTCATTGATTGCTCCCCCCTTACAAATGTCAGCAAACTTGGTGAGACCAAGGCCCCCAACATTGGCCTTCACTTTAGAGAACTATATACCAAACAGGGGGGGTACCAACACTGAGCTCTGTGGGACACAACTATTAACAGGTTTGTTACCGTAAATGGATTAACCTATCCAAACATCAGGTGTTCTGTGAATGAGCCAGCTGGCTATTCACCTGACAATGTAGGGATTTATGTGCAACTCAGTATGTTATCTATGGTCCCTTAGTGGAGGATTGTGTCAAAAGCTTTGGCCAGGTTTAGATAGCTGTGTGTACCATCTTACCCTCATCCTTGGTCCTGGTGACTTTCTCAAAGAAGACCACCAAACTGAGCAAGCAAGACCTCCCTTTGACAAAGCTGAATTGGGTCTGATCCAGTTTTGGAGAACTCCTGTGCTGTTATTGATCAGGTCCATGATGATTCTTTCCATGACCTTGCAGACAAGACTTGTCTAGCCTATGGCTCTGTAGTTCCCTGGGTCAGTAGATGAACCTGCCTTGTGCAGAGGAACTACTGTTGCAGTCCTCCATTCCAATGGGACAAAGCCCTGACAGATTCTGTTTTAAGCTATTTAAGAAGCATCCTGGAATGTTGTTGGGAAACATTCAGGTTGTATTTTGGCTTTAATTAGCACAGTAAGGACCTGTTCTCACCATAGGAGGATGGTTGCAGGTATTTGTTTTGGATGTGGTAGGAAGTGATGGGGGGAAGAAGTTGGAAATGCACTTGCTGACCAGCAGGTTTGCTATAATTTCAGGTTAGGTGTAAATGTTGCTGTTCATGATTAACTCAGCACATTGCTGAGTGTTTCTCCTGAGGCTACAAGCATAATTAAAAAAAGACTTATGATTATCTTTCAAGTAGGAGGCTATCTTTGTGTCATTGCATTATAAGATTTGACCAGAACTCTAATTTGCTTGTTTAGACTGCTGAGTGCCTTTTTGCACTGTTTTGTCTGTTCCTTCTTGGCTCTGGAAAGGATTTTTTTTCCTTCTGTTAAATTATTTATTTTAGGGGTCTACCAGCTTGGTTTATTTTTGCCATTAATCATAGGTTTGACTTGGAGAGGTAATGCCTCCTTTATGCAGCTATGAATGTGGCTGTACAGTGCTTTTGTGTACAGCTCAGAGTAGGCATCAGTGTAATCCGGGTTTGGAAAGGCTCATAACTTTAATAAGCTGTCACTTAGTTTGAGGTAATTGGCCTTAGCAAAGTTTTTAACAGGTTTGGAGTTTGATGGGGGTTCTAGGTTAGTTTTAATACTAAAGGAGATCACTTTGTGGTCAGATCTTTACAGGGAGGAGTTAATGCATGGGAGAGACCAGCATTCCCCCATGTTCGTGAGTGCCATGTTTAGGATATTTGTACCCTTTGTTGGTGAGCTATTTGCTTCAGGGTGTTTGCATTGACAAAGTCCAAAAACCTCTGAGCAAATTAATTATGGGTTGTATAAGTATCCTAGTTTATGAAGAAGTAGTTGAAATCACCCATATGTATGGTGTTATGCTAAATGTTAAGAGATTCCAGTAGGTTTAGGTAGGAAGTGCGGTTTTCTGGACTTATGTTAGAGGATATGTAGCTAGCAAGGATATAATATGGGGTCACACCTATGGTTAGTTAGGCATGGAGCAGCTCAAGAGAATCATGTTGTTGAGCCACTCTATCAGTGTACGTGTCCTTTATGAACACTGAGATACCTCCTCCCTTTGTTTTATACTGAGCTGAAAGGCATCAAATGGTATGAAAGACATTGTAGCCTTTGATAGCTGGGGTGCTCTCCATGGTTCTGAATCATGTTTCTGTGACTGCACATATGTCTGCATTCTCCACAATAAGGAGTGCTTCCAGGGAGTGCAATCTTTTATTTAAACTCCTAGTGCTGAGCAGCAGTACCTTTATGAAGTTGTGAGTGATTTTTGTTATGTTGGAAGGTTTAACTACTTGGCACAGTCTAAAAAAGGCACTATGGGGATCGATAAAGTTTTTGACAGTATTCGGAAGCCAAATAGTGACAAGTGCAAACCATCTTTAACAATGTATTGTGGTTTGTCAATCATGTCTCCACAGGCTGAGAGATATTGGATCCCCTTGCTGTGACACCAAAAATTAGGCCACTTGTTGAAGTCAATCATTTTTGCTGATACTGTGGCATCATCACTGATGAATGTAGGATGTTACTCAAGGCTAGATTCATACCCACCAGGGAAAAATATTCAGAGATTTCCATCATGTCTCTCTTCATATCATCCAGTGAGGTATGTCTTATGCCATACTGGTACTTGTGGTTTAAAGACCTGAGTGCATGCAAGATTTGGTGCATCAGACAGCTCACTGAGATCTTCTCCTTGTTTAGCCTGGTAAGTGGGACATCAATATGTCTTACAATGGAATCTCCAATAACTAGAATGTTTGGCTGTGTGGTGTGTTGCCTTATGAGCTTGGAAGTGAGGCCACTATGGTTTACAGAGTTATGTGTTGTGTGAGGTGCGTTTTTTTTTTTTTGAGTGTGCACAAGGCTACTGATTGATGCTTTTAGGAAGTCTTGGAGGTTTGGATAGATTACAAGGGAGTACCTCTACATATGTTGGTCTATGAGTTTTTCTTTAGTGTTGGTAGTGTGTTTTGGGTGTAATGCTAACAATCTGGGTTGCATTTTTCATGAGTGTATGTGACACCTTTGCCTCAAATGACATTGTGTATCTAAATCTCTCAGACACTGTGTTTGCCTGTTCTAAAATTAAATGGTTGCCAGTGAATATGCAGCAGTTATTACACTGCCTCAGAATGCCCATATCCACCAGGCCAAAAACAGAGATAACAGAGAAGTGCCTATCCATTATACCAGATCCTTAGTAGATGTGGAGTAGGAGAGCATCACTTAAAGATCTAAGTGAGAGTGTTTAGTAGTATACTATTAGATGACCTGTAGTGGTGTTGTCCTCTGAAAATACTGGCAGCTCTCCAAGTATCTGTAAACAGAGACTATGGAGAGCATTTCCTATAGATGATTTTAAAATAGAAAGGTTTGCTTATATACAAGGCAGTGGTAACCACATTTGTGCAATGTACAAACACAAGGTTTTCTTACCAGCAGGATGAAAGACTTTTACACAGTTAAGCCCACAGGCCAATCAGATAAACACTCAATAAGGATTCCACTGGTAATTCCCAGCTTGGATGGGTTGACTCAGCCCTCTGCTCCCACCAGAGTGAAAAAAACTTTTAATATAAAACAAACTGGTTTTAACCTCACAATAAAAGGCAGAGCTCCTGCAGTATCAGAATATTTGGAAATAAGTTCAAAAACCCTGAGAAATGTTCATAACTACAGACAAAAACTGTGCAAACATAGGATAACCTGCAAAAACAGAAAACGTTTGTAATACTTAGAAATATATAGGAAAGCGCAGGATAACTTTGGCAAACTCATAACAGCTTTTGCAGTACCAAAGCAGGTTAGGAAATGCCAGACTACTGTTAAAACTGCTTAAAAGCAGTACAGTAACAAACATATGGCATTTATTTAACAGGTGTGAGCTGAAAAACAGTGATAAATTCAACAAAATCAATAAATGCAGCACAGAAGTATTAAACAGCACTGAGATAGTTAGAGCAAGTATAAAAAAATACTTATGTTAGCTTTGTAGGTCCAGATATTTTAGAAGCCATCCAAGTCTTGGGGTCAGAGGTGCTCAAGCCAGACACAGGGAAGCTCTGAATAAATGAGCACAGTCTCACAGAAAATGTAAGGCTATTATATCAGCAGGTTGAATTACTTTTGCACAGTTAAGCCCTCAGTCCAATCAGATAAACACACAATACTGCTTCCACCAGCAGTTTCCAACTTGGACGAGTTGAATCAGCCATCTACTCTCACCAGAGTAAAAAAAAAAACAACCCTCTTAATGTAAAATGTACTGGTTTTGAGCTTCAGTGCTGTAACAAATGCTTTACAACAAAAGGCAGAACTCCTGCATTACTGAACACAGAATAACTTTACAAAACTTAGAAATATTTTGGCAAACTCAGGAAGACTTTAACAAATGTGAAACAGCTTTATTAGTATTATAGGAGGTTAGGAAATATCAGAATACCGTTAAAACAACTTAAGAGCTGTAAAGTACAAACAGATGGGGTTTCTTTAAAAAGTGCAGGTTGAAAAACAGCAGAACAGACATGTTAATAGCACTGAGACAGAACAAGTGCAAAAAACATTTATATCAGCTTTGTAGGTCTAGATGATTTTAAAAGCATCTTATAGTCACCAGTATTCAATCCAGGCACAAGGAAGCTCTGAATAAATTAGCACAATCTCACAAAAATATAAGGCTTTTATACCAGCAGGATGAAGGACCCAAACCCTCAAACCAATCAGATAAACACACAATAAGCCTTCCACCAGCAGTTTCCAAATCAAATGGGTTGAATCAGACCTCTGTTCCAAACAGAGTGCAAAAAAGCCCTTCTTAATGTAAGACAAACTGGTTTTGAGCTCAAGTGCAGTATCAAATTCTTTGCAACAAAAATCAGAACTCATGCGGTATCAGAAATCTATGGAAATAAGTTCACAGACCCTAAGAAATATTAAGAAATACAAAAAAAGTGTGTAAATATAGGAGAACTACTACAAATGCGGAAAAACTTAGCAAAACATAGAAATATTTTGGCAAACTCAGAACAGTTTTTGTGTTACAAGAAGAGGTTAGGAAATACCAGAGTACTACTAAAATGACTTAATAGCAGCACAGTAACAAAAAGATGGTGCTTGTTTAACAAGTGCAGGCTAAAAAACAGTGATAAATTCAACAAAATCAATACATGGAACACATAAGTGTTGAATAACACTGAGATAGTTAGAGCAAGTACAAAAAAAATACTTATATCAGCGTTGCTTGTCCAGATGGTTTTGGAAGCAATCCAAGATTTATAGTCAGAGGTGTCCAAGCCAGGGAAGCTCTAAATAAATGAGTCCATTGTAGCATGTATTGCCTATATTTATACTGCATGCTTCTTTTACTGCTGCTCATAGGAGAGAAAGGATTTTTTAAGTTTAATATCTATGCTGCAGATAATGTTAGATGCTCATTACAGACGAAGTATTTGGAGTTTATACATTTCCTATGTAGGGCTGACCAACTCACATATGGGTTTTAATGTAGATATAAGAGTGGATTTATTTTTAAAGCTTGCCAGTGTGTTCAATATGATAGGATTTCTTAAAGGGACATCAGTTGATTTAAACATGTTATTAAAAAAGATAAAATATTTTGTTACCTGAGAAGATTGAATTCAGATATAGCCATACTGAAATATACACATCTAAACAACAGAGAATACACTAAATTGAACAGAAAAAGGTATAGAATCTGTGTGTACTCTTATTACCCAGAAGGCAGACCTAAATTGCATTTATTGTGAGGGAAATAGCATTCCCATTTGAAATCTAATCTATAATTTATGACCTGACAAGCTAGAGAGGTTTGTCATGGTTAGGGGTTAGATATTCAATATTCAAATGACAAATATTCAAATGACAGTGGTAAGCTTGTCCATCCCTCAGCAACTAAACATCTAGTAAATATGATAAAGGAATGGATAGTGTTTCAGCAAAGCAAAGTGATCTGGGCAGGGAACTTAACTTTAACTCTGCACAAAAATAAAGAAACTGCCAGGTCTAAAAGAAACAGCATTCTCACACTGGATAAATATATGAAACAGTTCCAAAACATTTTAGGTCCAATAGATTTACTCTCCATCTATCCCACCAAATCTCTGGAATATATATTTCTTTTAGCAAGACCTAAATCCTTTTCCAGTATCAATATGATATTTATGACTGAGGAACATTGCCACATCTTGCACTTTTTTAAAATGCCTTCCATGCCTATCTTGGACCATGCTCCTATAGAATTTCAGATGGCAATAGCCCCCCAGCTCCAAAGTGTTATGGAAATCAAATTTACACATATGTAGAGATGAAGTTGCCTGGTTTCCTCTATGAATTTTTTCCAGGGGAATAAACTTTGCAAGATACCCTATTTCATTAAACTGAACCCCTCTGGGAAGAACTGAAATATAGACTCACACTTTTTATGAAGAATAAATGTAGGTGTTTATATTATGGCTAATTAAAAGACTATATGCTGTTGCTTATTGGTGAACCAGCACATGGGACTAGAAGAAAGAAAATGGAAAAGTATTTATTATATAAAGTCGAGTATGCCCATGGACAGTTAAAAGTTAAATCCCTGGATTTTACCCCATTCAAATCAAAGGTACTTGGCAGTAAATTTAAGGCAGCAACAGATTTAGAGGACAATTACTAAAATCACTCACCCTTTATCTCAATAACCATTTTCCTTTCCTCTAGAAATATACTGTGTATTCCCCTAATACTATAAGGATATGCGGCTATCTGAATTATTCTCACAATACTCAGACATGCTACATCTTTCTTGTCTAACCCAGAAAGAAACTCAGGATATTAGACTATTTTCTGAAGATGAATTATAGTGCCTTTTAGATAAATCATTTAAAGGGAAATCCTATGGTCTTGATGGATTGACAGTAGAACTATATAAGTTGGGCTGAAAGTCTATATGAAACTGTTCACTATCTTAGAGTGTGTTACTAATTAAAAAATTGGAAACTAGCTGTTGTGGTTGTGGTTATTCTCCCTAAGCCAAGAAAAAACCCTTTTGTAACTATCTCCTCCTGCCCAATTTCACTTTTAAATCATGATTATAAACTGTTTATATCCTTTTTATATCCTTGATGGTTGACAGATTAGTTTCTATCCATCCTAGTTTGATTCATGTGGTCCAGGCAAAACTTATGAAGGATCAAACAACATTTGATAATCTCAAAACCTCTTTGATATGAATAATGCATACAAATGCAAGTATTTGTTACGTCTCATAGTCTAAATACTGAAAACATGTTTGGTTGAGTAAATTGTAAGTTCCCATTAGCTGATTTGGAAAGAACAGGTTATCTCGCAGTTTATGGAGGTGGTTAAAGCACTGTACTTGGAGCTGAACATCATGTTTAAATTAAATGGTACACTTTCCTCTGATACCCCTTTATTTTGGAGTACAATGCAGGCATGCCCATTATCCAAACTCCTATTTTTTATGTTTAGAAGCTTTGGTATAATGACCAACAACTCTTTTGATTCCTGGCCATGTAATTTATAACATCCAGATAATGTTGTCCTTATATGCAGATGATCTTATGGTATATATGAGTGATCCTGAGGTGCAGATGGTAAGGTTATTTGAAGAAATTGCCCAGTTTGCTAACATCTCATGGTATACGGAGAATGCTATGAAAATGGAAGCCATTAAAGTACACTATTCTCCATCACTTGATTCAGTTAATGAACTTCAACACCCAGACAATATGACTTATTTAGGGGTTACATTAGTTGACTCAATTTAGATGGCATATGATTCTAAAATCAACAAATGAAAATCAGAGATAATTTTCAATTATGAAGAGGATTGCAACTAGACCTTCAGCAAAATATTCTTGTTATTAAATGGTTTGTGAAGTCATTAATATTGTATATGGCATGGGTGTTTCCCATAAATCCAAAAACAGATACAATTCTAAAAATAGAAAAGATTAACCAAACCTAGAATCTTTGGGACCACTATATTTTCCTGCACAGTTTGAAGGGTTCTCCCTCCCTGACAGTGATGTTTACATTAAGGCAGCTCAGACATTATCCTGCTTGAGGTAGTTATTACTTATGTACCTAGGAGGACTCAGTTCTTTTTATAAATTACTGAAGACTGCTAAAGCTCCCTCGTATAGGCCAAGTAACCTTCCTTTTCAGGACTTAACTGAAAACTACTTTCTAGTTCTTTAAACACACTAAAATGAGCATTTATATTAAGTCTTTCCCCACTGCATACAGCAAAACAGTAGGAACTTGTTGCATATGGGACTTTCATTAAACTCTAATGCCATGACTCATTTTATTATAGTGAGCAACTATTGTAGGGAGATGACCATTCCACTTGGCAAAGGCTAAAAACACATTTTGTTTAACTAACACAGACAAGTATCATGTAGATAAAATACTTCAGGCTTTTGCAACCACCAAGGTAGGACCTTCTCCAAGGGACAACTGATCCCTTTAGATTAAATGGTTGGTGGAGCCCAGAGGAGGTAAGGCACGACCTAGGGATCATATTGGCTGCTTATAAAACCTTATTCATATCTTTCAACTTCTTAGAGCAAGAAATCTGGACAAAGCTGTAAATAATGAGGGGACAAATGCCCCAAAATAGGGACAACTTTTAAATATTGCTCTTGCAAATTTAGAAAGTTGATAGAATAATAGGTTTTGTATTAGTATGAATTTTTGAAGGGTATGAAGTCTAAAACGCAAATGTCTGTCATTATTTTCTGACTTCAGTCTTTATTGATTTGCCAGTGATTTGTCAGAAACCACAATTTTACACAATTTTATGAAAATCAGACTGACAATATAAGGCAAAAAATCTAGATATTCTGCAAAAATCTGTACAGTTCAGAGATATGATCTTATTAGATCCAAAGAAATATGTAGTTAATAAATAAATGTTGATTTGGGAAAGGGAATTAGTTATGAATATTTCTGAGGAACATATCATACATTTATAAAATCATATTAGATCCAAAGGGATATGCAGGAAATAAATAAAGGCTGATTTGGGAAGGGGAATTAGTTATGAATATTTCAACATGTGAATATACACAGGATCTGGATGCATATTTTCTGGGATTTTCTGAAAGTGGCTACACTGAAATGAATGTTTCCAGAGATTTGTGAGAAGTTATAGCTTGCAAGTGTGTCTATCTTTCCTTACAGTTTTGGACAAAGTAGATATCCTGCCTGTCACAGGATCTAATGTATGCCAATGTCTCATTTTGCTAGACAAAAAGACAATTAGTAAATTATTGGTCAAAAAGTAGTCCAGTACTGATGGATAACCTCTTGCATGGTCGGCCTTACTTATAGGCCAACTAGGCAACTGCCTAGACCACCATACTTCTAGGAGTACTCTTTCTCTATTAATTTATTTATTTGTTAGAGCAATGTTTCTTTGCTCCAAAAATAAATAAATAGAGCACCCCTGCTGAAAGAAAATGCACTCCAGTTGATCTGACATTCAAGTCATATTATCTCACATGAGTAGAGACCTAAGAATGTTCAAATATAGGTGCAGAGCCACCTGATGGAGTTTTTTTTTTTTAACAAAAAGTCTACATCTCTGATGACTGGGTTTATTGGCTGAAAGCAATGGTCTGCAATTACCCATAAAAACAGGGAGAAAAATCAAGGGCATTCTACGGAATTCTGGGCCGAGACAAGAGAAATGGTGTGGTATAGTTAATGCTATTACTGTTTTTTACAATAATGCTGTCAGTGATCAACCAAATATCTTTTGTGACATTTCTGGCTTTGTGATTTGTGTGAACAGTTGAGTAAAAGGAATGACATAGTGAGAAAAATATCATTACAGTTTATAGAATGATGCTGGCAGTGAACAGCTATATATTTTGGTGATATCCCTTTAGCTTTGTGATTTGTGTAGAGCAACTTAGACTGGAATACTTTAATGTGTGGCAACTTTTTTTTTGTGTGGACTGTGGAAATGAAATAATATTACATAGCCTTCGGGTATGGTGGCTATAACTGCATGGTGGTGATTGGGGTTGGCTGGATGAAAGTAATTGGACCTCTTGTCATTTGTTAAGGTTAAACATTCACTAACTTGCTTTGCAGGACTGGTGTGCATTTGCAAGAAGTGAGATAGACTTCTTAACTGAACCTCTGATATGCACAGAGTAGGTATAATTGTTGTTAATTGCTGTATCTCTTCTGCGGAGGAAAATGACTAGCTTCCTGCTGCTGTACACATATTATATTCTTTTTGCACGACTAATGTGATTATGCAAAGTAATGTGCAATATATAAATTAGTGGCCACTGTGGCAACTGTATGTTTAGAGCAAAGGTGAATTACATTACACAGTCATACTCTTTTATTAGAATCAGACATGGGAAATGTACATAGAAATAGCTATAACTGCTTGATTGTGATGGTTGGGACTAAAGAAACTGACCTGGTTGTCACCTGCTTAGTTGAATAGTCATCTCCCCAGAAAATAAGGGATAAATGTATCACAGAATATCCAGACCTTTAGAACTTCTGTGGTGGTTGGTTGCCCCCACACATCAAGGATATATAAATGGATTTTGACATAGGCTTCATACTAGCCTCTGCCCTAAACCTCACCTAGTCTAATACCATCTCTATTCATAAAGATGCACAGAAGGTTGATGTACTTGTCTGGAATGTTGGGAACAATGTTATTATTTGTTTAACATTCATTCCAAACATCAAAGATCACTATATTCTGTTTTGGGTTTGGGACAGAATGATCATTATTTCTTTAACTTTCTTTTCAAACTTCAGAGGAGTGCTTAGAGAGTCACTATAGCTTGTATAGGAGCACTATACTGTCTAGAAGTAACAAGTTGGAAATATTATTGCAGCATTGCTTTTCATTTTCCTCATAATCAAATATATCTGATGCATATACAAGCAGCTATCTTTTGAGGGACAGTAAATAAGTATGCTGTTTATATATGTCTGACAGCAGTTATGGTATATTCTATGTTTTTTTCAGGTTTCTCCCAGTTTGACATCAGAAGGTGGCTGTCTTTTGAGTGGTAAGGATGAGGAGACGTGCTGCATATAAATATGACAACAGGAGACTGTAGGCACTTGTACCCTAATTTTAATGCTAATATAACACTGGATTGGGAAACACAGGAAGTGACTACTTATTTTGAGAGTGGAGGTAGTGGCAGCAGGTACATTTCTCAGATATAATGTATGCATTCTCACAAGTATTTTTCTTTTTAGGTTATTGTAAAATGGTACTTGGTCAGCTTTGAGCAATAAAACTTGGATGCAACCTATTTCTTCTTTGAAATAAAAAAAGATTTCTGTATGCATAATTTTTGTTCAGGCAATCATTGGATCAAAAGGTTGGAAAATGCTCTAAAATGTACCTCAGAGCATCTATAACACTATGGCCTATGAGTGCCTAGCAGAACCCAGACCTCCAGTGTAATTTAATTATTACAGGGTAGTCTTGGTCAATTAGGGTATGTTGAAAGGACACAAGAAAAAGTAAAGTTGTAGAGTAAGACTGAATTTCTTTCCTTAATAATGGTGTTTGTTCAGGCCATCATTGGATGAAAAGATCATTTAAAAAGATTCTAAAATCCATCTCAGAGGATTTAGAAACCTCACAGCTTTTGGTGGCCTAGTGGTGTCTAGAACCCCAGCTTAATATAATTCTTTCCCCTGCAGTTATTACAGATTAAGTTTGGTGAGTTGGGATATGCTGAAAAGATGTAGAAAAAAACAAAGTTGAAGAGTATGATTGAATTTATTTCTTCACTCATGGTTTTTGCTCAGGCAATCATTGGATAAAAAGGCTGTTAAAAAAACTATAAAATGCACCTCAGAGCATCTAGAACCCTTGTGTCTTGTGTTCCCAGACCCAAAGTTTAATGAAGTTTGATACCCCACAATTATCAGGGAGCAGACTGGTTAGACAGAACATGTTGAATAAATGAAGAGTAGGAAACTCTGAAAAAAGGGGAGAGAAAATGTAATCTTGATAGCTTGAGTAGAACAGGACAGGGTAGACAGTGTGTGTGTGTGTGTGGGGGGGGGGGGATCATGGAACCTTTTGGCCTAGAGCACTGGTTTATCTAACACTTTCCCCACTTCTGGCATTTGCTGAAGGAGGTGCAAACCCTGGATTCATTTTTTGAGAATCCCCAGATTAGGAATCATATGCAAAAATGGTCTGTAGGGGAATTGTCTTACCCTGAGAATGGCAGCATATGATATCCCATGAGATGATGAAAAGAATAATTTTGCCGGCAGTATAAGATACAGCACAGTGGTATAACTTTGGCAAATATCAATGCTTAGGCAGCAATCTTACATGTGTATAGTCTATGACTTGTTGGATAGTCTTTTGTTATTCTATTTACTATTTTTTGCATTGTATACAAAGTGTTTACTGAGTCCTAATAAATTTGAGTTTGAGAGAAAAAAATGAAAAAAAAATAAAATGCATAAATGCAGAACACACAAATATAATGTCTGTGAAACAGAAAAATGTGTTTTTGCATGTGAAAAACTCCCACCCTGTACACCCCCCCTTACATGAATACAGTAACTCTGTGGCCGCACATCTATAGCAAAAGAGAAAATATTTTATAAGGGGAAAAACATGTTCCTGCATTCTGTCTATAGAACTTCAATAAAATGAAGAGCAAACTGAATAATATCTATACTTCAAAGCAACAATAGTATCTGCTGAGCACAAATACTGAATAAAAAAACCATGCACACAAACAAAAATGTTATCAAATATAAACACTGAAACTAATTATCACATTGCAAATATTACAAACTACTAATTTTCCCCAAATCCCTCTCCCATGAAAAAAAAACAAAATATAAAGTCTTCTCTCGATAATGCAGCCATTGAAGTCACTTCTCATAACAAATTAGTGATGATAGTGGATGATCTTAAATTTGACCTGCATATACAAAATTGCTTAAGAAAAACTCAACAAAAACTAGGGATGTTTTATTAAGCCAATAACTTTCTCTCACCAACATAACTAAAGCAACACTTGCCGCTATTTATCTCCTTCCCACACTTCTTTATTGTGCTCCCATCCGTACTAACCTTTGGGCATCACAAAAATCAAAACTCGAACAATACTATAACAAATTTGCTAAATTTGCAGTAAATACCCATTCAGAACTCACTACTGTATACCACTAAAAAGCCTAATTTGGTTAGAACTACCCCATCAACTAGCATATACAGAGCTTCTTATCACCTATAAAATTATCCAGAATCCATCTGCCTGTCCAGCACAAAACAACATTCTACACAGCTATATTCCTAGTTGGTTATTACAATCCAGTGACCAAAAACTCTTGTTTGTCCACAAACCTATAAAATCTTCTGGGCATTGTCTGTACTCATACCATGTTGCTAAGGCCTGGAACTCCTTATCTCTAAGCATCAGATGAATACCCTCCCTTCCATCCTTCAAAGCATTCTGAAAAACATCCTAGCCAAAAGCTAGCTCTGTTGTTGCTTAACACCAGGATCAACTATATTCGTAAATGTGCACAAATACCTATTCATACCTTACATCTCCTTAATCTACCTTCTCCACTCACTTCCTTACTTCTATCAAATTTCTCTCCCCTGGTTTTCTCTCTAAATATACTATAAGTCTGATTTGATCGTACTTTATATTGCAATTCATGTCTGTATTATACTAACATATCTGTAATTTCTCTATAAAATTTCTAAAATTTCTCTAACTATTAAATCATTGTCTTCAACTTGCATCTATTCTTAATCAATGTTTTCGTATTGTGTTTAATTTGCTATAATTATTTAGTCAGTATTTGTTTTTTTGTTGTTGTTGTTTTAATTAGTTTTAAAGACTGTGAAAATATTGTTCTTAAAATGTTCTGTAATATTTTGTAGCTTTTCTCCCGAGGCCTTTACTGAAAATGGTCTCTTATCCAGTCAGACTTTCCAAGTAATCAAATGTCAATAAATAAATAAATAAATTACTTAGCATTATGATGACAGACATTTTGTTTGAACTCTGATGTCACTGCTTCAGCAATAGCATGTTATGACATTATACCATGTTGATGAGGCCTGGAACTTATTATCTCTATTCATACCCCTCAACTGTACAGATGTTCTCTGAATGTCTAGATTTTTGCATCATATTTTTGATCTATTCCTCAATTTTTTTTCTTTTTTGACAAGTCACTGGGATGATCTAAGGATTAAAGTCACTAAATAATGACATGCACATCCTTCAGAAAATACATGTTAACATAAATCCTGTAATTCTAGCAATTTTCTAAGTTTATAAAAGCAATATTTAAAATGTGTCCCTATTTTTGAGCCTTTGTCCCCAATCATGTCAAGCTTTGTCCAGATTTCTTGTGCTAAGAGGTTGAGAGGTATGTCTCTATCCATTGGGTGCATGATGATAGATTATTGAATATAAGAAAGAAATGATGTATTGTTGCTATTATGTAAGAAGCCCAGAATTTCCGGATAGAACAAATTCAAAAAGATAAAGACAGAAACTAGAGGAAAGAAAAACACTTGCACAAAAACATAACTATCAAAAGCTTTAAATACAAATTGGTGTTCAAATCATTAATACAATAGATTCATGAAAAACATTATATAACCCAAGAAACCTTGGGTCTACATCAGAAGACTGACAAACCAAAAGACTGAATCACAAAATACTAAAAACTCAAACTACTGAAAACATTTTTAATGCAAGGGCAAGCCCCCCTGCACCCCTCATGTGAGGGGCTGTGCCCCCACACCCCTGCTAATTATATATACCAATTCCAAGATAGTGCAACAGTGAAGAAAGGAAAAATTCCAGCATTCAGTATTTTGAGTTGTCAGAATTTTGGGATTCACTCCTTTTGTTTTTCAGTTTTTTAAAGTTGACCCAAAACCTTGGGTCATTAGCAAAGAAAAGTGACTGAGAAGTGTGGAAATATAAACAGCAAAACCTAAAGAGTTTTAAAAGGTATAAAAAAGAAACATGGACATGGGAAAGAAAGAGAGATCTGACATGGTGTAATGTTTAAGCAAATAAAGGACAGCTCCAAAGGCATTTGAAGAGAAATACAGCCAAATATACTCAGATATGAAAAGAAAATCGCAATACAAAAGTGTAGAATGTAAGATTAGTAAAGCAGAAGTTAAATAAATAGAAGCAGAAGTTATAGAATAACTACAAAGTGAAAGACTTGGTGTAGAAAGTCTAATACAGGTTATGTCACAGTATAATGGAACAATGAGTCCTCAAAGTAAGGAAAGACGGGAGGAGCAGGAGACATCTGAAGAAATATGGACATGGGAAAGAAAATGATATTTAATATGATGTAATATTTATGCAAAGGAGAAAGCAAAGCTAAACAATACAAAAAAAAGCACAAAAGATATTTCAAGAGAAATACAGGCAAAGGCATCCAGATATAGAAACTTTTATAGTACAAAAGATAAGAAAATAAAGTGAGAAAGTAGAAAAGAGGATTAGTAATGGAAAAGTTAAAGAAACAGAAGCTGAAGTTATGGATTACCTGCAAAGTGAAGGCTTTAGTGTAGAAAATCCAACTCTGGTAAAATCACAGGATGATGGAACAGTGATTCCCCAAATTAAGGAAGAAAGGTGGAACATGAAGTATCCAATCAGTTGCTGTATGAAGATTGTCTGGGAGCCTTCAGTACAAAATCAGTACAAATGTTCATTTGCAGGTGCTTAGCTAGGGAAAGAACAGTAAACGGTGGCAACTCTGATGCAGTCAATATTGTGGAGTGATAAGCCAGTGAGTTCCCATTTAAAAGAGCAACAGATGATGCAGGATGAAACTGAAGAAAACATGTCACAGGAAGATGTTCTGGAATGTCTATAGAATGCCCACAGGGAACAGATAATTAAGAATATGCCCTCAGTTTAGAATAAAATGATCCAAGGGAAGAGTCACTTGATATAATAGAGATGGATAGACATATTAAGATTGATGAAAGAAATACATTACAGAAAGTCAATAAGACCCAAATCTGATAAAACAAATGAATACAGTAATTAAGACTATTAACAAAAATTATTTTGATACAACAGAAGTAAATAGGATATATTATTGTGCAGCTAAACTAACAACAGATAGTCTTACCAATAAAATTCAAAACTGGAAGGAAGTGAAGAAATAAAATGCCATCATTAAAGTATCAAATAGAGAACACTATAAAGCAACTAAAGAAGAACTGCACCCACAGACTGATAAAACATGTTTATTTCATCATGTCTTGATGTTTCCTATATTTTAACACCACTTTTGGACGCTGTATATATATTTTTTTAATTTTAAATGTAATTCCAAAGTTTGCCAAGATGGGGTCTGGCATCTTGATTTTTTAATCTACCTCTAAGTACCAGTTCAGTGTTTGGCTTTAAAATATTACATCATAGCCCCTAAGTTCCTGTCAATGCATTGACTTTACATGTGTTTTTACATACACCCTGCTTTTTTTTAGTCAGTCAGGTTTAATTATCATTTCTTACTTTTCAATGACTTCTTAAAAACAAATAAGGATAATCACACAAAACATAATTCTATGTGCCTGTTACTTTTTTTCTTTCTAAAGTGGGGAATTTTCAATCTTTGCTATGCCTGAGGTATAGTCTTTAAACTCATGTCCCCTCCCCCCTAAACATCTCTCCATCATATCTGTCAAAGTGGCAATGGTAATTTGAGCTGTTTGCTGCTGTGATTGATAGCTCACAGTAGAAGTACTGTTGCATTGTAGTATCTACCTGCTTACAGTGGGACACTTATTTTTGCTACACCATAGCCTCTTTCTGTTTTCAAATTGTAATCCTTACTACCTAAAAATTGGTGCACATTATTTGGCAAACCTTCCAACTTTATTTTTCAGGGATTCCTGTGAAAGCAAAATTCTTAAATAATTATGTCACAAAGGCAGTAAAAATAAAACATTTTGTTTTTATATAGCACTGTAATACACTTAAAATAAGACTTTTTGCATCAACTTACATTTTCTAAACAATAGTAATGCAAGAGTAAACTATCACATTATTATCATCATTGATTACCTGAGAAGTTATGAGGGACAGATCAAAAGTAAGATAAAAAAAAATCATGAGGATTCTGCAAAATCAGGAACATTTGGAATGAATGGTCTTGGGCCATTTTACCTCTTATTGTACTCTTGTCTGTATTTGCTCCCTGTAATTTGTCTCTTGCAACTGGAGGCTCTATCCAAGTCATCTTCAGTAATCTTCTTAACCAATAAATCATTGTTAATGCATCTTCTCATTTATTTTTCACAGGTGATTGCAAACTAGACACATTCATAGAATCCACCAAAGACATAGGGTGGGATTCAGTAATCCTCCGAGTAAGACTAACCAAGTCTTACTCGGAGACTGCCGTTTAAGACTATGACATCAGCACATCATGCATATGCATGAGGGTGCTGACTCAACTTGAAGGCTTACATGGAGTGTGTAAGACTGCAGTGGGCATGTCAGACTGCTGAGCAGTCCAAATATCCACACCCCTGCAACCATATAAAGTGAAAATGACAAATGCAATGAGCGAGTCCGCTGAAATGCACACATAGCAAACAGTACACATCCCCACATACCAAACCCTTTTGTAAATATAAAATGTAAACTAATTTTTTTTTATATAATTCCCGATATAGCTGCCCGTATTTGCGCGTGTTTGCACGGGTGTGCCCATTGCTTAGCTGCAGTTAGCAATTCCGACATCGAAGAGCATAATAAGAAATGTTTATGCAAATCAAGCCAAATAGCAAAAGCGTAGTGGTAGAGTGTTCGCACAAAGAGGAGGCATTCCTGGTTCTAGTCCCACCACTCCCCTATTTTATGTTTTAAATTAGTATATAAAATAATTCCTGACATATATGAATGAAATTTTAGTAAAAAGCATTGAAATGGCCTATGTATTAGTGAACAAAATGTATACATATAAAGATAAGAAGGTGAGCAGCATTAAGGATATTGACATAAAATTGCCCATAGCTAAGCAGGGTTTTAACTAGTACAATATAATTGCCCATAGCTAAGCAGGGTTTTACCTAGCGCAATATTATTACCCATAGCTAAGCAAGGCTTTAGCTAGTGCAATAGGTTTGCACTGAGCTGCACACCGCGCTAACCAGCACACCATCGGGCAACATGGAGCAACGTAGTGCAAAGTGGCCTAAACACAGCCACACCCCCTAGCCTGTCTGACAGTAGTAAAATAAAAAGCAATGACAAGGTTCAAACCCAGGACAATGTGCACCATAATCAAAGTATTGAATCACTAATCCATGACAGCTTAGCATAAACATGCACTGTTAACATATATATACTTATAAATGGAAGATTAACCATTGCTAAGCAGGTCTGCTGTCCGCCGAGAATTTTCAAAACCGGCCAATCACAAATAAGTGTGGGAAATGCGGTATATTTAAGCTCCATAGGCGGGAATACTCACCATAACTGATTGTAGCTCCCATCTGCAGTCAGAATGGCTGGTGCTGGAGAGGGTACATGCTTCCGAGCACAATGCTGGGGCATTGAGGAGTCAAAATACATGGTTTGGCTCCTTGTCCACCATCATGAGTCAAGACTCCTGCAGGGCCAGTTCCAAGGGAAGGAGTACAAAGCAGAGGCTTGGAACCGGTTAGCTCATAATCTCACCAGTGCCACAGGTGTCCCTCGGACTGGTGAGCAGGTCCATCACCACCATGCAGACCTGAAGAGACGGAAGCAGGACCTACTGAACCGATGGATACAGGAGGCCCCTCCACTACTGAGTAGGTAGCCATGGAATGAAGTATGTAAGACATGATAATGTAGTCTATATAACGGATAGGTATGTCTCAATATCCCTTCATTTACTTCACAGCTGCAGGTTTCCATGCTGCGAATCAGCAAGCCTATGCAGATAGGCTGCTAAGGCTGCACCATCAGGCATGTTAGTAATTATTCTGCATGTATTGTTATATAAAATAGGTGAGAGAGCCTGAAAAAAAGTGTGGTAGCCCAATAATAAAGCCATAAAATGCCCTGAATAATGTATCTGCATGTACTGTTATATAAAATAAGTCAGAGAGCCAGAAAAACTGTGTTGTAACCCATTAATAAAGGTAAAATAAGTCTGGAATAATATCTCTGCATGTACTATTACATAAAATAAGTGAGCAAGCCTGAAAAAGAGTGTTTTAACCTATTAATAAAGATATAATATGTCTTGAATAAGTCTTCTGCATGCACTGTAATATCAAATAAATGAGAGACCCTCTAGAAAAGTGTGTAATGTAATTAATAAAGGTATAATACTTGGAGTGTGTCCATGTCACTTACTTTGAAATGTTGTTGTACCCTTGCATTATATAAACAGTACTGTTGTATTAAGTGCTGTCAACCCACAGTTGGGCAATCCCATATAAAGTGGATGAAGGAAGTGCCAGTAGCTGTGAAGCATATATACAGTCCTCAACAGTTGGTTAATGGCTGGCATGCATAGGTAGATCTGGCACACGAGTAGCTTGTTAATGTGTTCCCCAGAAAAGTGAGTGTGCTACTTGAAATGTAGGGTTCTGTAGAAATATAACTGAAAATGTCACGTGAACACATCCAGATATGTAGATATATAAATATAAATAAAATATATAGCTATGTAGCAGTAACATCTGCATCTTGAACAGTTAGTATGTCAGATATAGGTCAGGTATAAAATCAACTAGCCAAAACCATCACACAACCTAATGCACGTTGCCTAGTGTAATAATACATGTAGGGGATATACACCTGCAGTCAATAGGAATGTAGTGTAAACTATAAGTACTTATAAGATGTTAATGGAGGTATCTTTTTACACCCTACTGTATGTGCATAAACAATGCAGTTCCACACCTCAATGGGTATGTGTAATCTCAAAACATTTGTTGGGACATATGTCCTATTGTTCTATAAATATCTGCATTTACTTTGAGGAATGTGCCCTGTTCAAACACCACAATCTTGGTGGCCTGTTGCCACCAATCATCTCTGCATGCTGTTGGAATGTCCACTGTCATTCAATATATGCATGTGTTATGCTTGCTGTTCAACTGTTGGAACCCTGGTGTGTTGGGTTAATGGGAATATTACTGCATGCTGTTACAACAAATTTGGAATGCTGTTGTCTATGTTGTAATTAAACACACCTAAACACAGAACGTATGGGAAGGCTGGTCCCAGCGGACCCACCTGTCCCTCCTCAGCTGGCGATTGCACATGGCACCAGCAGGTCCGGTGCCCAGCCCAAGCTCCCCTCCTCCGTTGGTCCTGTGCCATCTTTGGGTGGAAGCGCTGCAGGGGATGGGGTTCATCCCCCCCATGCAAGCATGGGCAGAGAAGGGCCACCTGTCACCCTCTGAAGTGTCCAGGCTGTGGTGCGTTCAGTCGCTGATCCCCTACACCAGCTCGAGGCAAGAGTGGCATGACTCCCAGGTGAGCCTGCCCCTCCTACGCAGCCCCCAGCACAGCCACCCTTGGGGCTGTGAAGGTACAGTGGTGACTGCCTATGGGTGGGGATCTCCGTTCCACTGTTGCCATCTGTGGGCTCATGGGCTTGCGATTTCCAAACATCCGTCTCTGTCAATTGTGTTCACCCAGCCCATTGTGTAATATTTTGCCCCTGCATACATCTTGTTTGTCTTGTCTGTTTACCTCCCCAACCTACCTCCCCAAATATACCTACCTCCTCTACCTCACATTCCACTCTCATCTGAAAAAAAAAAAAAAGGGCAATCTGCTCCCACTAAAAAATGACTCCCCATACATAGCTGCCCATTTCGCACACATGTCCGCTGGACATGTAAACTGATAATTATAATTGCCAGTACAACATATTTGTTGTCCTCACCCCTCTCTCAGGGGTGGAAGGTTTCAAATCTCACTCCAAATTTCTAACATATGCACAGCTGTTGCTGGTAAAGAAATGGGCAGCTATGGACCTTCCCTACACCCGTCCTGCACATCCCGAGCTGGTTTCCCTACTGTCTTTCCCTCTTTGTGCTCCCTTTTTCACCACTTTCCTATCTCCCTATTTTCTTTTCTTTCAAAGAAATCAGCGCGGGGGTTAGTGGGAGTAAGCACTTTTAAGCAGTAGTTAGCTGGTTTGAGCGAGTGTGCACATGTGTGCACTTAGGTAAGTATTGCTAAGCATCGGGCAAACCCACGCAAACCCACTTACAACTGCTTAAAAGTGCCTTAGTCACTCTGCATGGCAGGGCCCTTGCTCTGCTGAGCAGCAAAATAAAACATGTCTGTCAGTCTCGAACCTTGGACACACTACTCCACATGAAGTATCATTAAGCTACAGTAGACATACAACAAGTTGGTGCTGTAATAAATATATCATGCATTACAATGAGTGAATGTAAAGGGGAAATAGGAATGCCATAACACAAATCTTGTTCTGTGGATCTTTACCAGCAGTTGTTGTGGAATTGCATGACATGACTGTGAAAAGAGAACCAGCCATTCTAGCAGGAAATAAAGTAAAAGTAGCACTTTACAAACCCCACACAGTATCAGAGCAGGATAAACACTGGCATATTTGAATAGGGCAGAGGCCATATTTCCCAACTGTGACTGCTTTTCAGGGATGTCCCTGATTCGTAAACAAATGTTAGCTGTGTCCCTCAGAATTCCTCTGAAAGGTACTGACATTAGGCCGAAAAGTGGGGAATTACACTTAATGAATAATGTCAATAAGTAAGAGTACACACTGCTTGCATGTCAGAAAAGGTGTATTAATACATATGCACAGATTCTCTCACAGTCTCAATTTAATGTTTGTAACATATTACAGGTGTACCTCACTTATATGTACCTTTCCCTGAGGCTGTTCAAATACATACCTGAGTGTATAAGAGGCCTGGCAGAGGTAGAAACACACAGGCATTTCAGCTTTTCTGACATTACACACTCTGCAAATAGCTTTGGAATGAGTCCCACAAGCATACCCTTATGTAGGAGTACAAGACAGAAATATTAAAGGATATAGCCATGTACTGGTAGCAACCAACTGTGACAATGCCATTGTTCCAGTGCATAAAAGACCGGTGTGGTGCACAGACAAAGAATAATAGGCTAACCTCTGGCTACCATCTGGATATGTCCACAGGTGGGAGCTACGCAGACAGACTACTTGCCTTGTTAGACTAACAGGTACACAGCAACCCCGTATGTTCAGCAAGATAAACATCACACAATAATATATAATGCTCTCTGTACTTCTGCACCCCTACCCAAAAGAACAATATGCCTGTGTATTCAGGCTCTACCAAGGATGTAGGTAGGCGTACTCAGTACTGAAATTTGTCCAGTTGTCATGAGCAGCCTGTGCTAATGTCAACACAAATAAACAACAAACGGTTCAGAAGTGAGTTAATTAATATTTACAGTATGGTAGTTCACAAACAGTTCATGTGCCAGAAGAATACATTGCAATAACTACTTTTGTATGGCAGTTAATTGTCTAATTAGAAAAGAAAGTACATACTCCCATGTATCTTGTGTAAGCATTTGGAGGGGTGAGTAAAATTCTACACTGACAAGTGTGTACTAGAAGCTGCAACGTTCAGGTTTGAGTACAACATGCAAATCAATGGCTACAACCCTAGCTTCAGATATAAGAAGTATACCAACCTTCTGACTGACACAACGGTGTCCACAGCAAACAAGCATGGGCCCCACTTTGGAAAGCTGAAAGGGCTACGCTTACCTAACTTAGCATTTTATAGCAGTGGGCTGCTATGACAGTGAGTACTGCAATTACCACACAGCAGGCTGCATGCAATTAGTAAATGGTGGGCACCAATTGGTGCAGAGGCCATCACATGCACATGTGCAGATATCTAGAAAAGCAGGCTGTACTTGCTGTCCACACATGCAATAATCTCATTGCAGCAAGAGAGAGAGAGAGAGAGAGCGAGAGAGGGACAGAGACAGAGACAGAGGCAGAGACACAGACACAGACACAGGCAAAGAGACAGAAACAGGGAGATACAGAAAAAGAAAGAGCAACAGCAACAGAGAAAACACTAATCAAAAAAAAAAAAAATTAAAAACAAAAAATGATTTCCTTTAAAAACAGACGGAACAGAGAAATACAAAGGAAAGGTATGTAACACATATGTATTTGCTGGCATGTAGTAGATGTTATTGAAGAGTACTCTACAAACTGTGAATCATCCATATGTGGCAGCAGTACGTATCTATATGTATCTGTACATGTGCATAGGGCAAGGGACATACTGCAACTGTTTGTGAAGGGTGTATATATATATATATATATATATATATATATATATATATATATATATATATATATATATATACGTTGTTGAAGGTTGTTATATGCATATTTCTATGTAGGTTGTAGTGTGTGGCAAAGAAATCAGCATGCAATGCTGGTATATGACATGCGGTGGTTAAACGCTGTGGGTATGCTCTGTCACTTTTGCAGTGTTGCAACCAGTGAGGCCTGCTAAAGCTACATGGGCTGAGGACACCTTCAATGCAGTCTGCACAACACTGTGCGATATTATTACATAACTGTATATCTCACAACTGTCGCATAATTGATATTCCCACCATGAATAGTGGACTGTATATGTGCCTATATGTACATCTATCTGTACAGCAATGGATGTTTATATGTATGTGTGTATGTATGTATATATATATATATATATATATATATATATATATATATATATATATATATATATAGAGAGAGAGAGAGAGGGAGAGAGACATGGGGCATACTTACTGCGACAGGTGCCTGGAGAACAAGGTATGGACTGAAGGTCAGTGTTGACACTGCAGTGCCATCCCTTCTTGCCAGAACACTGTACCCATTAACTACCACATAGGTGGTAGTCTATCTAACACCAAAGGTGTGATAAGGGAACATGGGACACAGGTGGACAGTAGCCTCCCCTTTGATAATCACAGTGCCACACTAGTCATGTACTCTGTGTACGTGGTACACGTCATCAAAAAAGGTGTGTCATCTAGGGAAATATAGGTCAGTGTTCCCCTCTACTCATCACACTTAAAATCCATTAGAGAGTACAATGCCCCATATAGTATGAACCTCACATGACAACTACAGCAACTGGAAAGGCCACAGACATACCTCACAAAGAGTAATACCAGCCTCAAACAGATGCCCTATGTGACCGACTCACAAAACCACAGCTACACTCTGTTGCATACCGCCTACCCAGAGGTGACCTCTGCCTAACATACAGAGCTATGTCACACCCATAACTGTTGGGCATCCTCCACGTAAACATATTACAATCCCTCCCAGATACACGCTCCAGGGCCCTAAACCTTGTCAGCTCACTAAACAGCACGTGCTGGAGGGATAGAGTCCTAACTCAGAGACATGCCATACTCAGGAACAAACCACCTATCAATAGCAAACAAAGCTCCTCATTAGCAGTTGTCATAAATACTCCTGATGATTGTTTGGGAGATAGGAAATACAACCCGGGAATCACCTCTGTGGCTCTGGCTGACAGGGGCAAGTGAAATTAAATTACATGTGTGTCAAAGGCCAGGGTAGCATATGGCTAGGCTGCTGTAGGGCCTAGGGCCAATAGCGTATTACCTACCCATGACACGATGCACACACACATGTACTTAGTGCAATAATTGCTATGTGAGGTTGACTGAGTGTGATGGTGAATGTGTTGGTGAATGTGCGCAAGGTCTGTAAAGGTGTGATAGTGTATTGTGAAATTGTATCTGTCATGGTAGTTTGTGTCCTAGTTGTGATCCCAGCAAAAGATGTTTATGCTATTGCTAGGCAGAACAAGTAGTATGGCATACGATGTGACATAGTCCCTTGTTGTCGACTGTGGTGTCCCATTGTAGGCTAAATAAGACATGTATGCTTAGTGAGTGGTACTGCTGGTGAATCCAACTCCCATATGAACTGTAGTACTACCTGAAGCTGTAGGCCTAAACAGTACAGTATGGTGTATGTTCACATTGCCTGGAAACACAGTTTTGTGTGTTCTCTGTAGTCCTCACAGATTACATACCTCAGGCATAAGGTTTTGTAAGTAGTGACACACAGTACTGTATGGTACACAGGCAAAGCTCATCTGGGTAGGCATACATTTGTGTGTTGTATGTATGTCTGATGTGTGTGTAATTATGCCTGTACCATGCCCTCAGTCATATCTGTGTTACAGGGTATGCGTGTGTATCTAGCAACATGTATAGTCTAGTACAGCAGTATGCCACCTATATTTACAACTGTGCACATACTTTAGGCAGGGGTTTGGCATCAAAGACTACTATGGTATACTGGTAATACTGTAACTGTACTTTACATTCATTGCAATGAATGACATCTTTCTTTATGCATTATCTTGATATATACCTCCTGTTGCTAGGTGGTGCATTGTGTCACATACAGTGTGCCATGTACTGGTATATAGTCTTACATACTGGCTTCTCTTTGCTGCTGTGCAGAACATGGTTTTATATATAGAGTGTGGCAGGCACTGTCAGCCAGTTGTGGCCTGAGCACTAATATGTGGTATTGAACATGTGTACCCTCTGACAACCAATTGGATGTGAAATATGGCAGGTAATTGATATCTGTACTTTAGGATATTAAGTGTGCCACATGACTTGCTCACACATCTTGTTTAATTGTCTTCCAGGGGTATGTCCCACCAAAGAAACCCGTGTTATACAGCTGCAGAGGAAGCCGAAATACACAACAGCCTGGTGCAGCACTACACCCTGCTGTTCTCTAGAACCAGCCAGGACCAGCATGAGCGGACTGCACTGTGGCAAGATCTCGTTCATCGGGCAAATGACATAGGCATGCATAACCGGACATATGAGCAGGTACGCCATCACTGCAGTGATTTAATTATACATGTCCAGTGGCATACATCTGATATCCATCAACAACAGCTTGCCACAGCTGGTGGGGTTGCCATTCATCCCCCCTTACCAGAGTGGAGGAGCTGCTCCTAAGCGTGGTGGGTCCTTGCCAACCACAGGAACAGCAACTTACATGTGTCATCATGGAGGCCGGAGCCACCCAGCATGTTGACATGGAGCGTGCAGGTAACCTGACTTATCTGTAGACTACTGTTACCTGTATTGGTAGATTATGCATATGTGACATGTATACTGTGTGTTTAGTAGTTGTGCTGCATAGTGTTGTGCAGTACTGATATTTGGAATATAATCTGTACGCCTGTGACTGTTGTACTACTGTAGTTTAGCAAACTCACAGTAGCAATGGCACAGCCATGGCCACTGACAAACTGTTTCATATTCTTGTAGGTCCCTCTGATGTGACAGCAAGGCAGACGGTCGATGCTGGTGAGTGTGTTATAATTTTAATATTGCTAATGAAATGTGCATGTCATAGGTGAGGTGTAGGCCATGTACATGTAACACACCTATGCATAATGCATGCTATGCATGTTTGCTGTGAGACTATGCACATCTCAGTTATGACAGTAGCTGCCTCAATCACATGCAATAAACAGAGCATCACACACAGTTGTGGCAACACCGTACTGGACATTGGATAGGCATAGTTGATACACATGTACACAACATACACAACTTTGTCATACGCAGTACACCTTAACATGCTACACATAGCATATCCAGACACCCGCTGTAAGGTCACACTTCAGTATCCCACATGTCATCCACACAGCACACATAATATACCTGAGGGGTAGAGGCCTGTCATTGGGCTGTGCGACACTCTTCAACACATAACACATTCATGTTAGTCAATGCTCCCTATTGGGCACCTTACAAACCCATGCAACAAGTGGCTATGAGGCCAATCACTGAACAACAACACACATGCATCAAAGCCATGTATACTGTTATTAACATGGGCTGTCTACACTCGCACTGCATGGTCTTGAGCAACAAACTTTCTGTATGCTGACATGTGTGATATGACTGTTTGCCTTGTGATACTGTAACCCACCTTCAACCACTATTAAGTATGTTTTGGATTGCCGGTGGTGTGAGTGGGTATCTGCTGTATTGAGGAGTGTATTTGTGTGCATGTGTGCATGTGTGCATGTGTGCATGTGTGCATGTGTTCATGTGTGCATGTGTGCATGTGTGCATGTGTTCATGTGTTCATGTGTGCATGTGTGCATTTGTGCATGTGCTCATGTGTGCATGTGTTCATGTGTGCATGTGTGCATGTGTTCATGTGTGCATGTGTGCATGTGTTCATGTGTGCATGTGTGCATGTGTGCATGTGTTCATGTGTGCATGTGTTCATATGTGCATGTGTGCATTTGTGCATGTGTTCATGTGTGCATGTGTTCATGTGTGCATGTGTGCATGTGTGCATGTGTTCATGTGTGCATGTGTGCATGTGTGCATGTGTGCATGTGTTCATGTGTGCATGTGTGCATGTGTGCATGTGTGCATGTGTGCCAACATCATGTACAGGTCGGAAAGTGTGTTTCTTGTCTCCCTCCCACAGGTGCTGTGTTAGGGCTGGTTCACTGCAGCAGGGAAACTGATGTCACTGAGCCACATAATGATAATGAAGATAGGTGTGCTGAGGCACAGGCATGTTTGCCAGGGTCTGTCGTTGGGCCACCAGTCCTCCCCATCCATGCATGCAGTCATACTGCCAATACATCCATCACCAATGCCCATAGCTGAGGGACAGCATACTGTTGGCATTGGCCAGGACAGTGTGGTTTCCATGGCACATGCATCCCAACACAGCAGCCATACGCAGATGCCTGGAAGGGTACCACATAGGCAAATGTCCAGGGGTTCTTATAGGAGCACTGCTGCTCATCATGCCACTGGCAGATGTGCCACAGGTCTGACAATGTCAAGCATGTTCCAGGCTGTCATGGAGGCATAGGCATGTATGGAACAGTACACCAGACAGGGACTAAGGGCACAGAGGGCCCATAACACCGCTGCCATTGACAGTATCCGTGACCTAGCAGGTGCCATCCGACATTACACCGAGGTCACTGATAGACGTCGGGGAGAGACATTAGATATCCTCCGCAATGTCATGTCCATGTATCAGGACAGTGCGGGACAGTTGAGACGTCGACATGGATGTATGCCAGCAACATCAGCAGCTGGCAGTCGCCACGGACGTCCCTCAAGCCACAACTGCTCCCGTAGTGCCAGTACCAGCCCCAGCAATGTTGGGGGTGGGCTGTCCATAGAATGTCCTAGAAGACCATGTGCACATGGCTCTGGACAGTCCCAGCAGGGACCTGTGTCCAGTGTACATCCATCCACCTCTGGGGATAGTACCCAGTCTGGCTTAGTGCCTGATAGTGTCAGTAGCACCCCTGCCAGGCACAGGTACTGTATCCATGGCCAGAGACAGTGATCTGTAAAGCCTCGCAGGTACAGTCTGTGGCTGTCCCACAAATACCCGTATATGGCAGCCACATGGTAGAACTGTGTGCATACAGACACACACACATACTTCAGACACATAGGGCTAGCACATACCCACACACATTACAACAACATTGGCCCATTCCAGTATTCTTGCCCCCCCACACAAACACACAGACACACACACACACACACACACACACACACACGCACACACGCACACACGCACGCACGCACACACACACACACACACACACACACATACATGTCCATTGGATGGCTCACTGTAAGCCTCTGGCGAACCAACAACACACCCTGTGCATATGATGAAACCTGTGCCGCCTCCTGTCATCTGCAACATTGATGCAGGAACAGGCTACCATGGTGCTGATGCACAGGGTGTCTATATAGCATTATAGCAATGTTAGCATGTTGTCAGCTGTAGAGTGTAATGATATGCTTGAAGGTGTAGCTGAGCAGGCATGATGCATTAAAGCTATGATTGTCATTGTAGTGTTGTTTACAACAGTGTTGGTTCCAATTGTGTATTATCCAGCCACGTGCCACTTGGCTGATGTGTGCAGTATTGGCAGCATGTGTTAGAGATTGGACAGTATGTGTGGTATGTGTGTAGCACAGATTTGCAGGTGTACAGTTGTGAACATGGTGGAGGTGCATGTCTGCATGTACGTGCATAGTGGACACATGGCCAGGTATTTTGGAATCCCTTGGTGGATCACATAAGCAATAAGGGGTCTGCATGCATATCCACAGTTTGTTCTACACCTGTGAATAGTCATCATGGACAGACTTGGCTGCGTTTGAACAGTTCTGACATATACCTCGGCCATAGACCCTCACTCCCACATTCCAATAGGAATCATAATGACTTTGTGTGACACAGATGACCTAGGCCAGGGATCACTGCAGTGGCTGGCCTTGTCACAAGCATACAGATGTGACCTAAGGTCTGGAAAGCAGCAGCACAGTCTGGCAAGGATGACAGCTGTGTTCTTGAAAAAATCAGGGTTCCACACATGCAATCATTGAGGTAACATGTACAGATATGTATTTGACATACAGCTAGATCACATTTGCAATGCATACTGATATGTCATACAGTGGTAAAAGCAAAACCCACAACACATTGACCAACAGTGTCACAGACATACAGTACACACATTCACCAAGTGCAGGATTCAAGCCCCATACCTAACTACTTTATAATACTAGAGGAATACGCATTAACATGATGCACTAGATGGATTACTGGGAGCATTATTTTCCACAGGTATATTTGTAGGATGGTGACATTATCACACTTGACAAAGGTTACATTACCACTTTTGAGGTGTTTTGCTACTCTCCTAAAAGGTTGTCTTTTCCTCAAGGGGAACACACACAGTTTCTCAGTGCAGGATTAAAACCCCCTACCTAATTACTTCATGATACAAGAGGAGTACACATTAACATGACACACTATACAGATTAATGAGAGTGTTATTTTCCACAGGTATATTTGTAGGATGCTGAGATCATCAGAGTTGACAAAGGTTAGATTACCACTTTTGAGGTGTTTCACTACTCTCCTAAAAGGTTGTTCTTCCCAAGGGGAACACACACAACCAGTTGCCCAGAGCAGGATTTAAACCTCTACCAAATTACTTCATGGTACTAGAGAAGTACGCATTAACATGACGTGCTATACAGATTGCTGGGAATTTTATTTTCCACAGGTATATTTGTAGGATGCTGACATCATCAGAGTTGACAAAGGTTAGATTACCACTTTTGAGGTGTTCACTACTCTCCTAAAAGGTTGTTCCTTCCCAAGGGGAACATACACACACAGTTGTCCAGTGCAGGATTCAAACCCCTACCTAACTACTTCATGATACTAGAGGAATACACATTATCACAACGCGCTATATGGATTACTGTGAGAATTTGTTTCCACAGGTATATTTGTAGGATGCTGACATCATCAGAACTGACAAAGGTTACATTACCACTTTTGTGGTGTTTCATTACTCTCCTAAAAGGTTGATCTTTCCCAAGGGGAACACACACAGTTGTTCACTGCAGGATTCAAACCCCTATTTAACTACTTCATGATACTAGAGAAGTACACATTAATATGACACGCTATACATATTACTGTGAATGTTCATTTCCACAGGTATATTTGTAGGATGGAGACATCATCAGACTATACAAAGTGTGTTACATTAGGTGACATTAGATGGCCTACATTGAAGGAATGTCTGCACACTTTGGCCATGTGATCATCAAAGGTATGTTTACTATCTACCTGTGTCCCCAGGGCCATAATTACTTACTCCGTACATGCTGGATTACCACCTATGTGGTACTTTATGTGCACTTTGTATTACCCAAAGGGGATGACTATGCATTCTTTGCAATTCAGCTTGAGGGCATTGTTTTGACACCTGGTATCTGTCTCTGTAAGACACTTCTGGAGGATGTCTGTGTCAGCTGTACAGTCAATTATGGACCACAGTTTCCAGTCATCTGTGAATCTGTTCAGCCTTACACCTGCCATGCTTGCCTGTACCTCTGAGCAGTATCGACTGAACAGGTGGGGTCCCAGGACCAAGACCTGTGTGATGCCATTTGTGACTGGCGTAGAGGTGGGCATTGCATCCGCAACTATGAACATGTGTGTTTGATCTGTGAGCCACTTGGCCACCCATCCTGTGACATAGCTGTTCATGTTCAAGCCGGTACACATGTCCATGATGAATGAGTGGGGCATGGTGTGGTAAGCCCTTAGTGAGGTCCAGGTGGGCTGTGTGGTCTACTTTCACCTCCATCTATGTTCATGGTAACTGTTTTAAATAAGTCAACTAGGTTTGCGAGCAAGGCTATGCCTTTAACAAGGTGAAGTTGTGTAGAGTCCAGTGTCTGGAGATCTCCAATGTCTCAGTGTATGGGTTCCATGACGATTTGCTCAATAGCTCTGTAGACCAGGCTGAGTACACATGTTGGGCAATGGTTTCCAGGTTCTGTTTTGTCACACCCTTTGTGGAGCTGGATGACTGTTAGTGTATGCCATTCTTTGGGTACATAGCCTGTGATACACTTGAGTCTGGACAGTGAATGTAGGTGAGGGTGTAGTTCCTTGTGGGCCTAGTGTAAGATGCAGCCTTGGACAACTTACAGTCACATTGATGCTATGTTCTTAGCTTTGGTGAGGGCTGTCTTTACCTGCATGTCCGTGACATCTGTGTCTCTGCATCCTTCTGTGATAGACACAGGCCCTTTTGGGGGTGATGGGGGGAGTTTACACTGCACTTGTCCGCCTGGGTGTGGGCAATGAAAGTTGGTTTGGTGTATGTCATTACTTTTTTCAGTAGCTGACAGCATATTTGGAAGTTGACCCCTACATGTCTGATATAGCTACAAAAGGCTTTGTGGTTGTTATTCTTACATTCCTTGGCAATTTGTCTTTAGAAACTGTGCTTGGATTATTTTATGAGTGATCATTGTTTCATCCTAATAATGATCAGTGATGCCTTTCCTTTAGTGAAGTTGGCTCTATCAGGTGTTAGTTTCCTCCTTCTTTTGTCTAGCTTATTTATGGGCATCAACCACCAGATTGTTTTCTTATTTTTGGGGGGGTGCATCTTGGTTTTATTTGTGATGTCTCGATCCATACACCCCTGTAGATGCTCATAGGATGCACTTGTAAATGATTTAGCAGATTGTATACCATTATCCTATAGCAAGAGGGCTTTGGAACTTTCCACTTTGGTCTTTGCTTTTGAAAATGTCTTCACAGTGGTTTCATTGAATGGGTGTGGGGGCAGGATGTGATATTACCAGTGAGGGGTTTATCTCTGTTGTGGAACACTGGTACCCCATGTTGGTGATGATCGTGTCCAGTAAGTTGTCACCTCTAGTGGGCATTTTGACCAGCTGTTCCAGGGTGTTAGAGTTTCTTAACTCTAGGACACATTGGGCAAAGGACGTTGTATATGAGTATTTCACCCACTCATTGTTTGGGTAGTTGTAATCTCCTCATATAATGGAGTTTGACAGGACCTTTATATTTGCCATTGTTCTCCAGAATACTGAGTGAGGTTCCTGAGACAAGGTACGTGATCTGTAGCAAACTACAATCTGATGGGCAGCTTTGCCCAATGTTAGTTGCACTTGCATGGTCTCCAAGGCCTCATGCTGTGGCAGTAACCTGGAGGTGTGGATATCCATAAGATAAATGGCTACACCACTTCCTTTTGTATTTCACTCCTGGTCTTGGCTCCAAAGGTCAGGCTGATTGTGAGTATTTTATGTGGATCATATCCAACAGCTGCATGTTTGACATAGCTTTGGATGTTATGCAGTGAACACCTCTGAGTAGGCAATATGCAAGGGAGTACTGATGGAGCATTTTGCGATGGTTTGTGTATGGCATGTATTTCAGGCCACTAATGCTCTTTGTGAGGTATTGATGCTGGCTTTCCAGTTGTTGTAGTTGTCTTGTGAGGTACATAGCAACACTGGCGTTTTACTCTTTTATAGTTCTAGTGAGTGGTGAGTAGAGGGGAACAATGTCCTCTTTTCTTCTGCATGAGACACATTTTGTGATGAGGTGTGCCACATAAGAGGGTTTCCTGACTACTGTGGGAATGTGCTTATCACAGTTGTATCCACTGTCCACCTGTGTCACACTTAAAATGTTAGGTATACTACCACCTATGTTGTAGTTCTTAGCTACAGAGATTTTAACAAAGGTGATGATAATGCACCTTTTGGCATTGAGCTACAGCCCATGGCTTGGACAACAGCCATCTGTCTCAGTGAGGCACTTTTGTAGGATGTCCACATCTTTAGTGTTTACAATGATGGCTCCTATTTTGCAGTCCTCTGGAAACGTCAGTAGCCACAGAACTTCCATGTTAATGTTTACTTCAGGGAAGTAGATACTACACAGCCTGGGAAGTTATCTAGTCCCATGGCTGCTGTGATATTGGCTTTGGAGAGTGTTTTTTACCTGTGCAGCCATGATGTCTGCAACTTTGCAGTCTTCCATTATAGACATGTGCTCTTTCATGGGTGAGAGGGTGGTAAAGTTAACACTGATCCTACCTGCCAGGATGTTGTCAATATCTGTTGGCTCTGTACATTTAGTGCCATTGAGCTGTAACTCAGAACAGATCTGAGTGTAACCATGACATGGACCTGTCTGTTGGGCGGAGATCTCCTGCGTAGACAGTATGCAACTGAGTACAGCTTGGGTTACATTCGTTCTTGTTGCATGGGGCAACTATTTGAGGCCAGTAATCCTCTTGATAAGGTTCTTCATTGTTCTTTCTAGTTGCTGAATGTGCCTAGTCAGATTCCTCGCAAGTGTGTTGTGGTAGTCTCTGACAGGTCTGATGACTGCTGAGTAGTGGCAACCTCCTTTGACCTACATGCACAGACCTTGGCAGTTTGTGTGTACACATAGCAGGATTTTCAGATTACTTTGTGAATATGTTTCGGAAAGTAGAGATAACTATACACATTTGTCCATAGATCCCTTATCATCACATCTGTATTTAGCCTAAGTGTGTGAGCATGCCCAGTATGACCTTTCAGTATCTTCCTGCCTCACATTTGCTTTGTTTAAGTGTGTGAGCATGCCCAGTATGACCTTTCAGTGTGATGCAGAATGAAATCCACTACATTTGTTGGAGTGTGTGAGCACGCACAGTATGCACATTTATACCATATGTGTATGGTAAATCAAGGTGTATTTTTACAGCAGGGCTCACCTTTGTGTCGTAGATCAACAGGGATCATGCTGTGCCTGCAGGGCTTCCATGAGACACTTTGCATAGACCTATCAACATTTCTACATACAGGGGGGACAGCTATTCTTTGTACATTTCTAACCATGAGTACAATGGATTGTTACTGTGAGTGTACATAGGATGTGGGTTTCACTTGACACTTATACAAATTTGCTGTGCCTGCACTGCTATGTACAGGACACCATTACAGTCTGTACTGTTGCCTATTGTACTGGCTTGAGGCATACTAGTGTACTACAGGTCTTAGCATCCATTGCAACATATATTAGCTTGCAACTTCATAGCCTACACAACCCATATGACAACACCTGGCCTGATGTTCTCTGTCTGCATAGGCATGTGGGTGAGTTACCCATTTGCCTCATTAGAGGCATGATACAGCATTGCTTTGTGTTTGCATTAGTGTACAATTGTCCTGCTGTGTCTGCACCACTGTAATGCTATCATGGCTTAGTGGTTCAGTACTGTGACTATAGTACACAGTATCCTGGGTTTAAGCCCTGTCACTGCTTTTTATTTTCATGCTGGCCAGACCAGACTGCTTAAGGTGCAGATATGAGCATGTTTAACTGACTTTACTCAACTTTGGCCGACCTTGGCCAACATTGCATGAGCATTTTTGTTTACATATACTACATATTGGTAAAAGCTGCTTAGCACTGCTTTATATTGCTTAAAACATGGCAATCATGCCTCAGGTGGTGCTGCAGGGCTCCCTATGTCGGATACATATACTACACTCCCTATACATGTTTGGAAACAGGTAGTGTCAAGTTAGGCATCCCTTTTATTTTATGTGCAAGGTATCATTTCCAGGGTTCCTACTGTGCCAGTGTATGTGCTATGCATTGCCTCTTTGCCAAGGACAAGGCATACTGGGCACGCCTCCTTCTGCCTACTGGGGCAGGCTCAGGTTGTTCCTCCTCCGAGTCATGCTGTGCCTGTGCAGGCCTTGGCAATGGTGGGGGGCTGTTTGGCCTGCTCCATGCTGTTCCTGCTGCAGCTGTTTATGCAGGATCATATTGTGTAGCATGGCACATACCATAACAATTTGGTTACATGTAGTTGGTGAGTACTGAAAGGCTCCACCAGATGTGTCCAGGCACCGGATCCATGACTTGAGCATCCCAAACACATGTTCAATTACATTTCGTGTTTGTGCATGTGCCTCATTATGGAGTTCTTGTTCAGGTGTGTGTGCATTTCTGATGGGTGTCACCAGCCACGGCTCCAGTGTGTATCCAGCATCCCCCGCTAGGTGACCGTCAGGGATGTCCCCATTTGCAAATATCTGGTACAGCTGCAACAGATGCCAGATATGGGAATCGTGGTAGCTTCCAAGGCAGCCAGTACACACATTCAGTATTATGCCCTGGGCATCACACATGACCTGGCAGTTGATGGAGTGGAAGCCCTTGCGGTTGATGTAGGCCCTACCCCACTCACCAGCTGGTGCTTTGATATGTATGTGCGTGCAGTCAATTGCACCCACTACTTCAGGGTATTCCGCTATTTGCTGGAAGAGACGCATATTGCTGGCCAATACGTCACAGGAATTGGGGAAATATGCATGATCACCGACATGTGCTGACATGGCATTCAGGAACTGGTGCAGTATCCTTGATGCTAATGCCTGTGAAATCCACATCATATCACCAGTTGGTCTCTGTAAGGTACCTGTTGCTAGTATTCTTAGGCCAACACATATCTTGGTTTCCACTGGGATGGGTTCCCCTCTGTTGGTTCTGTGTGTGAGGCGTGGCCTGCACAGCTCAACAATTTTCTGCAGGAGCTCTCTGTCCAATCTATAGCACTCCACTATCTCCAGCTCAAGTAGCCCCTGGTAGGTTACCCTGGGTCTGTACACTCTTCTCCATCTCCTCACTGTGGGTTGCTCAGCAGCATTCGCATTGTCACCACCCTCAGCATCTTGCACATGTTGCCTTATAACAGCAATGGCAGCCCCTAACATTTTTATTAAAAACACGGGGGAATGTTGTTTGCAGAGTTTTTGGTGCTGGGTTGCCTGGGCTAGTGTATTGCCTGTGTAATTGGCTGATTCTGATTGATTTCATTTGGCAGCTCTGCTACTTCTCCTTGGTTAACTTCCTACTACTTCCTTTCCTTCCTTTTCCCATTTCTGTTTCCACAGGGGGCAGTGCCGCGCAAACAAGCGCAAACACGCTCACAAGCACGCGTATAGGCTTACACAGGCTTACACGGGCTTAGGCGGGTGTACATTCATGTATACTAGCCTAGACGGCCTTACACAGGCTTACACGGGTGCACACCCATGAACACAGGCTTAGACGGGTTTACATGTGCGCACACATGCGCACACACGCGCACACAGTGTAAGCAGCTTTGCAAGAAACTTTAGTGATAGCCATAGCGTACACCTTCAGTTTCTTGATTTCAGTTTAGACAATTGTAGACACACCTCTTTTAGTCCTGAGTAACTCACAGCAACCACATGCCACTCTGCTCCAATAAGCTTACAGTCTTTTTCATACATACCCCCTCATGATGTCACCCATCTCCTACTTTGTTACTCCTCTTTTCCTACTCTTACACTCTAGGGACATGGTTCACATAGCAGGAAATATTGGGATTCACTATCCTTATCCACATTTGCATAGGATTGCCTACTAATGCTTAGTTACATCTCTCAGACTGAGCTTCCCCCCTTAGCAACCTCTACTCAGTAGCCATGTTGTCTTCAGCCTGCCAACTTGCATGGAAAATTAATATTTTCAATAAAATCCCTATTTGTGGCTTTTATTTTTTGGTTTTCTGGTTTTTAGAGTGCAGCACATTTGCGAGGCGCTGCACTACGCTTAAACATCGGAGATCGTGTAAAAAATAATTATTTTTTTATTTTGCAATGGAAAATAATGCCAATGGCCATATATTTGGCCATTGGCATGCTTCCTCAACTGCATACATCCTTTATTTGGAGCTGTCACTGCTCCGTTTTGCTATTAGCAGAACGGTACTCAGTTGACAACTGAGTACATTTCTACAAATAACACTACTCTTACTCGGACAGGTTAGTGTTTCCTGGATCGCAAATTTACCTCATTTGCATAGCTTTCAGCAGCAAATGAGGTAATTTGCATAACCTAACCCTGTCCGTGTAAGAGTCGTTTTAGGAGCTCTCTTGTTCGCCCCTGCCAGCTGTTCCTGGATCGCTTGGCAAACATGTTGGCTGCATGGAGTCTTACTCTAGTCTTAGACTCCGTGCAAGCCTTCGTGAATCTGGCCCATAGATACTCTCCAAAAAGGCCTGATACAAACTAATAACTGGTGCCAGAGTCAAGGCCTAAATTTCATTGCCAAGAAATGTATAATAGTAACCTTGGGTAAGACAGCCATTCCAGGAGTGGGCTTTTGTGAATTCAGTATTTAACACTCTCGTTTAGTACAGCTAGGGGTCTGTCACCATACAGGAGGCACTCAAGGTGGGAAATTAATGCATTCTATCCAAGCAAGGCAGTATTTCCCTAGTCAATGCATGTTCTTTCATCTGTTGTCTGATGCAAAGATAAACAACTTTACTTTCATTGTAATAAGTGACATGGGAGCTTTAAGAATCAACAGTGCTGGTATCTTGGAATTAAAAAGGGAAGAGAATAAACATATTTACATAAACACAATAAATAATAACGTGGGATGGATTTATAAAGAGGAAGGAAAAACAGAAATGACTGGAATCAAAAACAAAACAGTGAAGGGGGGCTTCATACTGGGTTACAATGTGTGAAAAATAAATCTGAGAAGATGCATTAAAAAGTATTTATTGGTTTAAGAAAATTACTGCAATTAGTACAATAAGAGGTAAATGGCCCAAGACTATGCATCCCAAATGTCCCTGATTTTGCAGAATGCTCATAATTTTTTATCTTACTTTTGACCTGTCCCTCATAGCTTCTCAGGTAATCAATGGTGATTACTGTTAAGTCAATAATGTGATAGTCTACACTTGCATTACTATTGTTTGGAAAATGCATGTTGATTCAAAATGTCTTATTTTAAGTGCATCACAGTGCTATATATTTTTTCTTTTTTTAACAGCCTTTGTGACATAATTATTTAAGAATTTTGTTTTCTCAGGAATCCCCAAAAATGAAGCTGGAAGGTTGCTAAGCAATGTGTTACCAATTTTTAGTTAGTAAGGATTAAAATTTAAGGACAGAAAACGCTATGGTGCAGCAAAAATAAGTGCCCCACTGTAAGTAGGGGGATAGTACAAGTCAACAGTACATCCTGCTGTGAGCTATCAATCACAGCAGCAAAAAGCTCAAATTACCTTTACCACTTTGGCAGATATGAAGGGGAGGTGTTTGGGGGGAGATGAGTTTAAAGACTACAGATCAGGCATAACAAAAGAATGAAAATTGGCCACTTTGGAAAGAAAAAGAAGCAAAAGGCATTGAGAATACTGTTCTGTGTGATTATCCTGTTCTGTTTGTCTTTTAAGTAGTCATAAAAAAGCAAGAAATGGTAAGTAAATCCGACTGACTAAAAGAATGCAGGGTATATGTGAAAACACAACTAAAGTCAATGCACTGACAGGATCTTAGGGGCTATGATGCAATATTTTAGAGCCAAACACTACATGTGGGATACCTAGTGTTAGACTAAAAATTCAAGATGCTGAATCCCATGTTGGCAGACTTTAGAATTAAATTTAAAAATAAAACAACAAGTATATAGAGTAGAAAAGTGGTGTAAAAATGTAGGAAAGATCAAGACATTATGAAATAAACATGTTTTTTTCAGTCCGTGGGTGTGGTTCTCCTTTAAGACAAGAAGTGTCACTGTTAGAAGTGTATAGAAATGGGAACAGATCAGTAAATGTACTTAGAAAGATAGACATGATAAAAGCAATGTGCAATATTAGAACAGACTAGGATTTAATGTATTATTGCAAATAATAAACTAAAGATATCAGCACAGACAGAAAAACTTTGAAAATATGTAGATAAATATACAGGAAAAGTACGAAATAAGCAATTCATTAATGACCCAAAAACATTTTATAGAGAATTGGGAAACAAAGCAAAACGAATATAAACACCACTAAAGAAATAAAAAGACACATTTTGGAGAAATATGTACGAAAACCCTGTGGAACTTAATAAAGATGCTGAATGGACAGAAAAGGTAAAAAAAAACAATAAGATGTTCAAATGTACAGGATATGAAATGAGAGAAAGTAACATCCAGAGAAATTGAAAAAAAATTAAGAAAAGCTCCAAACTGGAAAACTCCAGGCCCAGATGCAATACCTAACTTCTGGCTAAAAGTATTAACATTTTACAAGAAGATTTAGACCTGAGAAAGAACTACTTTTATGCATACCCTGAGTACACCACCCTGGTTAACAACAGGAAAAATGATACTCCTTCTTAAGACAGAGCCTACAAGCTATCTGAAAAACTATAGGTCAATAACTTGCCTTCTAACGATGTATAAACTTTACACTGGAACTGATACCAACAGAGTTTATACTTATTTAGAAGAAAACTCAATCATAGCAATAGGACAAATGGGTAACAAAATAAAGTCATATGGAACAAAAGGTAATTTGTTGTTAAATAAAGTCATAATGGAGCACTATAAAAAGGGGAAGAATCTAAGTATGGCATGGATAGATTACAAAAAACATTTGACAGAATCACACATTCATGGATAAGTGAGTGCTTATAAATGAATAAGAAATACCCTGCATCAATCAATTACATTGCAGTGACCGTGAAACAGTGGTAAACTACTTTGCAGCTAAGCCATCATACAGGGCAAATTATTATCCCAAGTGTAAGAATTCAAAAGATATATTCCAAGATGACTCTTTGTCACCGTTGCTCTTTTGTCTTGGCCTTAACCTATTAAGCTGTCTACTTAACAGATTAGGTTATGGTTACAATTTGGCTCCCAAAAAACAGGGGTCTATATTAAATCAGGGAATGCTCAAAATAGCGAATGCTGATTTATCTCTCTTAAAGAGCAAAACCTGACAATCCCGGAGACACAGCACAGCAATTTTTTTCCCAGGGAAAAAAATTGTTGGGCCATTTTCAGGACTTTGCTATTTCCTCCACTGTGGTGCAATCTTGGAGTTGGTATATTTAAGAAGGAAGGTGTAGGGGGCAGATCCCCCATATCGGGGGGTGTGGGGTGAATGGTGGGCGAAGCCCCCCACTTTAATTTGTGTTTTGAACTTTTTTTTTTTTTTTTTGTGGAACAGCGATTTTTTTTCCCTGGGAAAAAAATCGCTGTTCCATGTCTTCGAGATTGTGAGGTTTTGCTTTTAAAGGGTCAGTAAATCAGCGTTCACTATTTTAAGTATTTGCTGATTTAATATAGACCCGAAAACAGCAAAGTGTGAAGACTTCTCATGTTCTTTTTGTGGATTACTTAAAACTGATAAGGAGTTGAAAACAGAACTGGAAATGGTCAAAGTTTTCTTAGATTATATAAGAATGTGATTTCATCCTGATGAATGTGCAAAAGTAGCATTTAAAGCAGGAAAGCTGCAGCACCAAGAAAATATCACTCTGGGACAGGAATGTTATTTAAAGGAATTTGAGCTGGAGGGAGTGTATAAATATTTGCGAATTGATGAAGGATTGACAATAAAACACGAGCAAATGCAAACAAAATTCAGTAAGCAATATTTTAGAAGACTAAAATTAATACTAATAACAGCCCTGACATCTAGGAACCAAGACCAACCTATAAACCAAATTGCTCTTCTTGTTCTAACTTACATCTTTGTGGTGATTGACTGGCCCCAAAGAGTAATGGATCAGTTGGACAGGTAAGCAAGAAAAATGCTTCACACTTACCTAACGATATATAAAAATAAGTGTATACAAAGATTATTTTTTTTACAATAATTTTTATTTTTCATTTTTATGAGTCATCAAACAAACATATACACAAAACATGACCACAGTACAATGTTATCCATTGAGCTTCAAACCATAGGGTATAGGTCAACTAATACAATTATCTACACTATATACAAAGATGCTTTCATAATTCAGACAGTGAATATAACAAGAGTACATATGTTTGTAAATCAAAACCATAGGATGTTATGAGTGGTTGAACACATGTGACATTCTAGAGTCCATAATGGTGTATTTCCAAGTGTCTCTGTGATGGTTCATGCTAATATGATGTTAAAGGCTTGTTCCCACGCTACCCTACATTTTGCAATTTTGTCTTTTATATCCGTTATGATTTTATGGGCCAATAAATGTTCTATGGCTAACTGTCTGAATCCCTCCCAGGAGATACTACTTGGGTCAAGCCACTTAAGCACTATATATAGTTTCATTAGTAGAAACATTGTAACAAGTGTAGTGGCTTGTTTCTTTGGAATGTTGGGAGGTAGGATGTGTAATATAGCAAATTCCCATGACAGTGTAGATGACTGATAGCCTATTTTTTGTAATTGTATTTTAAGAGAGTTCCAAAGTTTATTGACACATTTGCAGCTCCAAAATAGGTGCAGTAAGTCAGCTGTTTGATCTTTGCAGTATGGACAGATTGGTGATCTTGATGCATTAAATTTGTGCAAGATTACAGGTGTGAAATATGCATTATTATTAATCATAAGCTGGGTGTAAGCTAATTTTTGGAGAGGTATGGTCTTCAGTGTTAAGTAAATTGCTTGGTTTATTTGCTGATTTTCTATAGATGGATTTATTTTTCTCCAGTAGTTAGAGAAAAGGAGATCCCTCTGGAATTTAATGTCATTTACTAATTTGTAAGAATTCGTAATGGCTTTTTTAGTTGATAGGGTAGTTTTTCATAGTAAGGTACAGATTTCTATGTCACTGTTCTTTATATTAGTGTTTTGGAGGTAACTGGAACACAATTCCTTAATTTGTCTTAGGATCACTGTATATGATTTGGGAAGGTTTAAGTTATTTCTCATTTCCTGCATCGAGCAGTTAAGGTATGGATATACACCTTGGATAGTTTTATTTTTTAATTGGGGATAAAAGTCCAAATTCAACATTTGTTGTTAATTTTTAAATTTGGGTTTTTATGGAGGGGTTGTAGCATTATCATGACTTGAGCAAGGTTCAGGGATTGAAAGAGTTTTTGTGTTAGGTTGATAGAGTGCTTTAGGGAATCTATAATGTTGTAAGATTGCATTATTTTTTGGTTTAGGAATGGTAATCCTTTGGGGTTGATACCTAGTGCTTTAATATATCTATGGTAGATTGTTACCCAGGTAGGAGACCATGATTTTGTTGTCGGATTGTGTTCAGCTATTCTTAGCATTCTATTAGCTTTAATGATTAGGTAATACGTTTCAAAGTCCGGAAGGCCCAGTCCTCCTTTATTTTTGGGAAGTGCTAATTTGGGATAGGATATCCTGGTGTTTTTGGGTTCCCAAATGAACCTTGTAAGTGAGGTGTGCATCTGTTTAAAAAATGTATGTATAATTATTTGCAAAGTCATGGAAATATATAATAATCTGGGTAAAATATTAATTTTGATTATTAAAACTTTAGCCAGGAATGGTAATTTCAGGTTACTCCATCTTTTGCAGTCTTGCATAATGTCCAGCCATTTTCAGGTTATATTACTTTGGTAAAACTCCTTGTTATTTTGAGAAAATTTGACACCCAGGTATTTAATTTCATCTTTAGTTTTAATTGTGCCTAAAAGTGGTATTAGTGAGAAAGGTTTGGGTGGTTTTAAGGGGAAGATATTTGTTATGTTAAGGTTTAATTTGTAGTAGGACATAGTCAAGAAGTGTTCAATTGTAGCTAGTGTTTTATTTATATCGGATATTGGTGTAGTACAGTATATATTCAAATTGTCCGCAAAAGCAGAGAAAAATATTTTAAGATTGTAAATTACTGGGGGGTTATCGTATGTATTTTGTTTAATGGATAGGAGTGGTTCTAGGTATAGGTTAAAAAGGAGGAGTGATAACGGGAGTGCATGCAAAGATTATATATTCCCCAGTCTGAAAGAGTATGTGCCTCCTCGAAATTGACTAGATGTATATATAGATCTGCAATCGTAGGACTGCATACATACCTGCTGACTTCATCAGATCCAAACATAGTGAAAGTCTTGAAACATAAAGAGAAAAAGTTTAAGATGACTTCCCTACTTAGGTTAGCCAAATTATATAGGTGTCAAGGGGGAATGGAAACCAAACCAGTAGTAGACAAAATTCAGGCAGCAACTGAATATGCCAAACACAAAAGAAAGAGAATAAGGAGAAGGATTAGATGAGAAGGCAAGAAATATGGAAAATGTATAAATATAGCTGCAAGGAAAACTCCTGGAACAACCTCGTGTCAACCAGGATCTGATGCAGGAATGGTTAAGGAGAGGAGAATTTAAACCAAAAGATGAAAGGTTAATATTGGTGGCCCAGGAGACTGGATTACGTACAGTTTGGTTTACAAAGTCCATTGAGGATGTGGGAGAAACAGACAATGCAGGTTATGTAAAACAGAACTGAAAACAGTCACACATCTTGTTGCTGGGTGTGATACACTAATGGCAGAGGGCCAGTATGCTAAAAAGCATGATAATGTGGCAAGACTGTTTCACTGGGGATTGTGCAGACATTGCAATATTGAAGTAGCTGAGAATCTTTGGAAACATCAGCCACAAAGCATTATAGAGAATGAAGTTTATATCACACGGGATCACCCATTACCAAGAGTTCAAAAAAATAGATGTGAGAAAACCAGATATATTAGCCCATGAAAAGAAAACAAAGGTAGCATTGATCATTGAAATTGCTCCACCCAGTGATTGTGGTGTCTTATGTGCAGAGAGACACAGTCATAAAATACCAGGATTTACAGGCAGAAATGAAGCAATGTAGAAGAAGGATACCCAGACAGTTCCAGTAGTTGTAGGAGTGAGGGATTTTATAAAAAAAAGAATTTACAGTCTTATTTAGATATGCTACGAATACATGCAACTCTGTATGATTGCAGAAGGAGTCAATTCTGGGCATCTTGCGGGTGCTGCAAAGAGTTGTTTTGGCTAACATCAAAGATGGAAAGAATATGAATTTCACAAACTTTAATCATGTTTTGACTTATGAATGAGGTCCATTCCCATCATGGTATTAGAAACCCAAAAGATTTGAAGAAATTAAACCTCAATATGACACCACACGCTCCCTTGTCATCTTACCACCTATTGATTAAGAGCCCTCGGTTTTACAAATGAGAACTAATCTGCCTGACCATGGTGTCCAGGTCAACACAAGTGCTGATAATATCACCATACCAGAGGATATCTGTTTTGTTGTTGTATGTATATGACTGCATATTCTAAAAAATAAACTTGATACATCAATCATCAGTGATAAAAACTATTCACACTCTACCCAACAATGTGACCTTCCATAGCCAAGAGGACTGTACCTCTGGTTCAACAAATTAACAATTATGGGAAGAGGTTAAGGGGGAAGAAAAAGCAGATAATGCTTTCAGTTTTAGCAACAAAGGTCATTATTATCATCCAGCTAATTCTTCATAATCTGGATCCAGCAAGCATATAGTTACAATCGCTTACATGTCATTCATGAATCTGCATTGCTGGGCCTTTAACAATTTTGTTTATCAAATTGCTAATTTTGCCTTTTCAACCTAACTGATACTATAGGGCAAATCTGAAACAGACTGCAATGAATGGAAAGAAAACTAAAACACACACAGATACAATTACATAGTCTGAAGCATTCACACTATGTGAAGATATATTAAGAGCTTGCCAGTGGAATGGATGCATACAGTTGTTCCCACCCAATAATTATGTCCAGCCAGTGTACACTGTGTAAAGATATGATGTCTCATTAGCACAAGGTTTGGTGGGCTTTAAGTATATTTAGTGGGCTACAATGTCATATTTCCATAAAATATAGCAACTACAAGTTTAGCTCAAATATTTGCAGTCATGCTATCCCACATAACTCTGCAAGCAATTATTCAGCTAATTGTTACCATAAGAGAAACTGCACGTGCTGTGCTCAGATGAAGATGATATGGATTATGAGTACTGAATAATCTTACAAAAATAGTTCAGTTATATGACTTAGATGACATCACCTTTTTTAGATTGTTGTCACTGTTAGTTGCAGAGATATCAGAATCTTGACAGTGTGATAGCTACAAGTTACAGTGGAATCTCTATTCATCATTTCTGTTTCTTCATTCATGATCAATGACTATTTAGCACAGTATCTCAATCGACTGGTGATATATGAACATACATGTTTCTGAAGTGTGTCAGGCTCATTTTGTTGAATTACAGTCTTTGCACATAATTGGCAGAAGGACACAGCATGCACATAGGTTCATAGATTCATAGGTGTTTAATAGACTAATGACCACAAGGGCCTTTTTAAGCCTAGTCATGCATCCCAAATCTCTGACAAGTTCTGATACCCTTGATAAGTGTAAGCAGGTGCCTGTGACCTTTAGAGACAAAGGTGCCAAACAAGGCATGAATTTTCTGTTCCCTATACAACTGTCCAAGTTGCACTTGAATTGAGTTAAGGAGGAACTTTGTTTCACATGGTTGAGGACCCTGTTCCATAGACTGGATAGTCTCTGGGATACATAGCTGTCTCTCCAGCAGATTCTATTTATATCACAGATAAGGTTTAAGTATTTGGAATGGGTAATTCTGATGCTGTTTGTTCTGTGGATATGCAGGATGTCCACCAGAGTGGGGTCTGACAATGCCCTGTATGTCAGGCAAAGATCTCTCCATAAAAGCCTGTAGGAGACAGAATACAGGGATAGGGCCTTGAGGCAGTGTGCATAGGACATTTTACTTACGCCTTATATTCTTTTAGTGAGGGACCTCTGTGGACATTCCAGTTGTTGGATATGCCTGGTTAAATACATACAAAAGACAGCATTGTACTCAATGGTAGATCTGATGAATGCCGAATACAGTGGAACAATGACTTCCTTGGACTTAGATACCATACCTTTGTTTATAAGTTGCACAACATAGAATGATTTCCTCACTACTGTAGTATGTGATGGTCAAACGCTAGACTACTATCTATGTGTGTCCCAAAGTCCCTGACTATTGGGTCAACTCTAAGCGGTGTGACATCAATATGATAGTTACTAGGGATGAATGACTTCCCAAGGGATACTAGTATGCATTTCTTGGCATTTAGTTTTAGTCTATGGCTCTGACACCAGTTGTTTGTCTGTGTCAGTTCCTCCTGGAGAACATTTACATCAGTGTGGGATTCAATGACAACTTCTAATTTGCAATCATCTACAAATGTAGTCAGCCAGAGACCAGTGATATTGGCCTTGACCTCTGAGAAGTAAATGCCAAAAAGGAGCGGTCCAAGGACTGATGTCTGAGGGACTCCACTTGTAACTGGCCTCTTTGTAGAGGTGGACTCAATTCTAACTTCCTGGTTCCTGTCTGTGAGACAGTTGGCTATCCTCTGGGCGGCATACAAGTTTCTACCTAACTTCTTGAATTTGACAGCAATGCCCAAGTTGGGTATTGTGTCAAATGCCTTGGCCAGGTCTGGGTAGGCAGTGTGAACCATTTTTCTTCTGTACTTTCCTTTGGTTACCTTCTCAAAGAGGTCCACCAGGTTGAGGAGGCATGATCTGCCCTTGACAAAACCAAACTGGGTTGTGTCCTATGTCTGAAGGTTTACTGTATCCCTATTGATCATTCCCATGATACTTCTTTCCATGGTTTTACATACATGACAAGTAAGACTTATAGTTCTGTAGTGTCCAGGGTCTGTAGATGGCCCACCTTTGACCATTTTAGCAGCCACATTACAACATCTTTCTGAAAAAAAAAACAGTTTTACAGCTTACTGCATTTTATGTATTTTCCAATAGTTTCACTCAGGGTTGCTTGAAATACAGGCATTGTAGTGATTATTTTGCCAAGTCACTCTAAAGTAACAGTAGTTCATGCACTGTTATCTCAAAAATTAATTATCTTTTTCACCATGAAGATCTGAAACATCTTCTTAAATTCACTGAATAAAAGATTTAATTATGAATAAAGAAAATTACTATATCACTTCCAAACTTAGTGAACATCAGTCAGCATACACTGCTTCACATAGATAAATCCAGTTGATGACCATTTATTAAATTTAGTTTTGATTTCTGCATTTTTTGGCTATGCAAGTGAACTAGTCTGTTTCTGACCTTCCACAACCACATACTGGGCAGAGTTATAACAGTACCTGTTCAAAGAAACATAATGCAATTTCTATCAAAACAGGGCAGTCACACAAATTCCCTCTTACAACATTCATTTCTCAGCCTTCAAATAATAATCACATTACACTTACCCAGTTCGTCTGCTCTTATCTCAGTATTTAACCCTCAAGTCTTCCTCATTCTTCTCTGCAACCTCTTCATATAACTATGCTTTCTGTAGAGGTCAGTACCCAACTCTTCCTCCCTCACCCCCAGTCCTAAACAACCAAATCCACCTCATTCCCCTATCCTGCTCTTCACATATCTTTCATAATTTTCAGTCCTAACTCATGGTAAATACACTTTTTTTCACACAGAAGACATGACATGACCGAATAAAAACAACTTACAGCTTTACCAATAAAAATCTAACCACCACCCATGAAAATATCATTTGATTTGTTCAGTATTTCTGGATGGAATAATTCTGTACATTCTGTATATATTTAAAACTGAAACTTTTTTTTGTGATTATGTATGCTTGCTGTTGTGTTTGCGATTCACAAATATATTTTATTTCATCTAAAATATGTTTGAAATTCAAAGGCTTAGACTGAAATCAAAGTTATTCTCCAATTTACAAATCAATAAATAAATTCAAGGGTCATGCAGCATATATATATATATATATATATATATATATATATATATATATATATATATATATATATCTGGGTCCACTTTGTAATTTCAAAATACTGAAATCTCAAAATTCAGTATTTCGAGCCTACAAAGCTGCAGACTCACCAAAGCACAGATATTTTGAATTTCTGCTTCTGGCGGTACTTTGTGTGGATGTTTGGGCTTAATTTTGGTAAGTCTGTGTGTGCAAGTATGTTGGTTAGGGCTTTAATGTGTGTAAGTGTGTGTTGTGACTGTTATGTGTGTGTTTGAGGGACTGTAAGATGTGTGTGTGAGTTCCGTCTGTGTTTCTGTTTGTGCGATCTCGGATTTAGAATATATAAGTAGGGGGGGATGTGGGGGGTGCAGGGGGGCTTGCCCCCCTGCTTATATGTAGTTTAGATGAGTTTGTTTGGTTGTGGGGGGATTTGTGTGCATGTTTATGTGTGTACTGTATGTGTAGCATAATTACGGGATTTTGAATTTCGACGTTGTGTGTTTTTGAAGTTGTGAGTTGTGGTTTTGTTGGGTTTTTGGTTTTGTGGTTTTGAAATACTGAATTTCGAGATTTCAGAATTTCAAAATTATAAAGTGGACCTATATATATATATATATATATATATATATATATATATATATATATATATATATATGGGTTCATGTCAGTACATCGACATGTTAAAATAACGAAAGTCACTACAGCGAAATGAAACCAACGTTGTCGTTTTATTGATGATTTATTTTTTATTTTAGATCAAAATGACGTTAATAATGAAGAGTTTTGCAGTTATATTAATTCCTTGTCATCTTATATTAAATTTGTCATTGGGGGGCAAGGTTCCAGAGTTGACTTTTTAGATGTTAATTTAAGGTGGGATGTAGATGAGAGTAGGATTCATAGCACCATACATAGGAAAAAAACTTTCAATAATGGTTACCTTCATTATAGAAGTGGTCACCCAACACATGTTATTGCCAATATTCCCAAAGGGCAATTCATCAGAGCCAGTCGAATGACATCAAAGGAATCTGATATCATTGATGAGTTTTGTTTCATCAAGTCCTTATTTTCTAACAGGGGTTATCCTAAAGCCCAATTGGATGAAACAGCTGATAATGTCCTTTTGAGACGCAGCACTGATTTTCCACCTTTATTAAATTCATCTGATGTAGGTATTAAGGTATGTGACAGTTTAACAAACAGCACTTGGACTAACAATATGATTTGTAGTCTTGGAATGAATACGGATAATAAGCATATCAGAAATATAATTACCAAAAATTGGCAAATAATCAAAGGGAATGCTGAAATGTTTGGTATTCTAGGTGAAAAACCAATATTTGTCCATAGGAATGATAGGAACTTAAAGAACTTATTAGTACAACGTAAAAATGCCAAACCTATTATGGAAACAGTAAAGAAAGGAATGCATTGTTGCAATGGCTGTAATATGTGCAGATATATTTCTGTTGGTCCATACATTACAGTTTCCACCTCAGAAAAAATCATTGCAGTTCCAGGCTATGTGAATTGCAGGAGTGTAGGTATTGTTTACATAGCTCTTTGTTCGTCATGTCCTGCATTTTATGTGGGCATGACGACCAGAGAACTAAGAACACGCATTAGAGAACATTTATATTGCATGAAAACCAAGGACGATAAGAATGCTCTTTTCAAGCATTCACAAATTTGTAAGTTGTTCCATAAGTTTTTGTTTTCTATTTTAGAGGTATGTCACAAAGATTTGAGGGAAGGGGACTTTAAAAATTCATTGTTATGCAAGGAAGCAGAGTGGCAAATAAAATTGAAGGCAGACCAGTCACCAGGGCTCAATGAGTCAATCAACATGAAATGTTTTTTAAAAAATCAAAAATTAAAAATAGACAAAAGTAATGATTTAGTTTGTCTACATATTTTATAGGAGATTGTTTTTTTAGAATATATATTTTTTTCATTCATATTTTTTTAACTAAAGGTGTTATATTGTAGTAATTGGGTAATTGGTATCAATCATGTTGTGTTAATTAGATCTGTATTTAAGAAGGTTGTACTGTGATGTATTTTATTCTGAAGAAGTCTACGGACGAAAGCGGAAATAAAAAAGTGTGTTACACTATTTCTTGTTGGTGATTTTGGGCGCATTTGAGTTCATAACAGCTGCGTTTTGCCGTTTTCTACAAGTTTTATTTGTTGGAGCCTTGGTTTTTTGTTTTTATATATATATATGGGTTCATGTCAGTACATCGACATGTTAAAATAACGAAAGTCACTACAGCGAAATGAAACCAACGACAGTTGAAAACATCGACAGTACATGTATACGAAAGTACAGTGCTAACATGGGTCCTGCAAGGGGGAAGTAAAGGATATGATATGATACTGTACCCATACTACTTCCCCCTTGCAGGACCCATGTTAGCACTGCACTTTCGTATACATGTACTGTCGATGTTTTCAACTGTCGATGGTTTCGTTTCGCTGTAGTGACTTTCGTTATTTTAACATGTCGATGTACTGACATGAACCCATATATATATATATATATATATATATATATATATATATATATATATATATATATATATGTGTGTGTGTGTGTGTGTGTGTGTGTGTGTGTGTGTGTGTGTGTGTGGAGAACTTAAAGCAGCCAGTCAAGTGGCAGGCTTCTAGGGAAAACTATATCAGCAAGAGAAAACTCAAACAGTCACAAAGAGAACATGGAAAATCCACACCCAGTCGCAAGATGTAAAGACTGAACTTTGGACCCTGAAACTTGGAGGCGGAGATTTTAACCACAAAACAACAGGCCTACCAGTTCCCATCAGACCTCTGTACATATAACATCTAGCTGGTAACCCTTTTGCTAGCATCTTCAGAGGTGAAATAATATAATCTGGTCTGTCTGACTTTGAGGTACATATGTGTGAGGGTTGCTAGACAGAATGTAAATGGTGTTGTAAGCATGGGAAAAAAAACTACTACTGCAATAAGCAAACAATGAAGAAGCTACAATGCAAGTCAGTAAAAGTGAATGCAGTTGAATGTTGAAAGACAATATTTAATTACACATTTAGTCTAGCTACCCTAAAGTATGATGCTGATTATCCTGGGTAGAGTTAGCCTGATATCTGCATGCCTGGTTCTGCTTTTGAGCATTCCATTTTCCAGTAGATCAGAAGACACAGTAAAATCTGCTTAACAGTTATTGAAACATTTTATCATGTTAAAATCATATGTGGTATTTTGTGCATATGTTAACATGTAGCAGAATCTTTCCCATAGATCTCAGATTTCTAAACAAGACTACTATTGGTCAGAAAATGTTGTTCCTGAGAATTATGAAACAATGCTTGATTAATTTATCCATGAAAAGAAAACTTAAAAACCAAGAGGAATAGTTTAACAATGTTTTCCTTAAAGGTGCAACTAATATTAAATATATATTGGTCTGCTGAAAAAACACTGAATTTCTTGTTGGTTGACATCTGTTTAGCTGACAAAATATGGCTGTTTACACAGATAATTGACAGATGTGGAGACAGCACGTTTCTTTTTTATAGCTTGTGTGATCTCATTTAGTACATATAATTAGCAGAAAGTGTGGTGGGCTTGCCCCCTTGCAAAAAATAAAGTGTTATTTTATTTTAAGTTTTGCATGCGCCAAGATTGTTGTTTGGCATAGTATGTATAGTAGTGTGTCAACTTTTGCAAAGTCAATGTCTTGTGGTCAGCTTTGCAGACTTTAATATTTTGTTGTTTCTTTTAATTTCAGTACACTTACATGCACACACACACACACACACATACACACAGTATGTGTGTGTGTATATATATATATATATATATATATATATATATATATATATATATATATATATATATATATATATATTTGAGTGTATAATTAATAATCACTGGTGAGTTTGTTTGAAACACAAAACATCGAACAAACTCATCCATAACTACTAATCACCACCAAAATAATTGAGAAAAGTAATTCAAAATATAAACCAAGTAACATATGAGATTACAAAAAGTAAAACATAAAACAACTTTTACATGGCCCCCTAACCACCTCCCCAAATATACCGACTCCAGGCTTGCACAACCGTAAAGAAAAGGGAAAACCCCTTGATTTTTATAACGGTCGATCTGATGAAGTTCAACCATTACATAATTCGACCAACTGTACCACTGACAAAACACACCAGCATTTCAGCATGTGATGAAATATGTGCAGAGATTAATCATATAAAACACACACACACACACACACACACACACACACACACACACACACACACACACACACATATTGAGTTTTCAGAATTCAAAATTCATATAGAAGAAACCATATGATCGAGTTTCTGAAAACTAGAACATCAAAAAAACCCCGCAAAAATCAACTTTTTTTACATTTATGCAGGGAGCAAGCCCCCTCTCCTGCACTGCCACATCCCCTGCAAATTATATATACCAAACTCCGAGATTACACTACAGTGAAGAAAAGGATAAATTTCCTGATCCTCACTGTACTGCGATCTTCATTCAAAAACTTCAAGTTTTCAAACACTCGACCATATTATAAAAAATTGTGGGAACTAAGAAAATCAGCAAACCTCGTACACAGGAAAAACTATTTATTACAACTTGGTTTAGCGCTTTCAACTAGAAAAACTAGTCTTCATCAGAACCATACAAATCCATACCAGACAAGTATATATACCCCTGTTGTTTAAAAATGGCGCCAAAACATTTAAAGGTGTACTGCTTAGAATGCATTTAGAAAAAAATCACAAAAACTAATTACAGTGTCCTAAATTTGAATACCTATAAAAGTATGTAAAAATACATATGTAAAAATTCTATAAAATATATGTGAAAGAATATATATAAATTTTAAAAAATCTTCTATGTATCATTTAAACATTAAATATCATAAAAATATATGCATACATGAAGGTCCACAATTTTATAGATAATAATGCAGGCATGCACTAAAAACTTAATGGCACTTTTGATTTTATTGAGCTAATACCAAAAATGGTTTTATACTAATTGAATCATTTAATCCAGGAGCCCTCGTAGCATCTAATATTATTTGCCATTTACTTTCTAACGCAGATAACTGCATTTTCCAATTTCCACTAAATATAGAACTTTGCAGATGTTCAATGATGGCAAAACGGAAGGTATGGGTTTCTCCATATTCAAGCAAGTGCCTGTATAATGCATTTTTATTGTCTTTTCTCCTAATTCGATAAAAATGTTCATACACACGCTTCTTTAAATTCCTTTCCGTTTTGCCCACATAATAAGCAGGGCAATTGCTACATGTGGCTAAATATACCACTTTAGTGGAGTTACAATTGCCTTTCCTAAACTTAATAAACGTGTTATTAATATCCCTTAGCCTAATGTTTTTGGCCTCATTAATGTGCCTGCACTGATTACAGGAACCACATTTAGTGGTGCCTGTGAAAGTGTGCCTTTGGTCACTATCATATGTGTTACTTTCTATAATTCTCTTTAAATTTGCTCCTGTTTTGTACACTACTTTTGGCACAGATCCAACTATGCCTTCAAGTTTAGAAGCTAGGATAATTTCCCAATGTTGCTTTAATATGTCTATTAAGACATTTGTATGGGGGGTATATGTCAAAACACACACCCTTCGATACTTTTGGTCATCCTTTGCTTCTATTTCGGGACTAACAGAATATTTTCCTAACAACGGAGGATATTTATTACCCCATTCTTTTTGCACATATTTGGTAATATTGTTAACCATTTGTAACGGATAACCTCTATCCAGAAATAGTTTTTTAACATTAGCAATTTCAGTAGTCATAACATTTTTAGTTGAAGACATCCTCGCAACACGAATACATTGTCCCTTAACTATGTTGGAGAAAATGTGGGGTGGATGACAACTAGAGAAATACAAATAATCATTGGAAAAAGTGGGTTTACGGTATAATTGAGATGTGAACCCACTGGACCCCAATCCAATAAGGACGTCCAAAAAGGGAATATCACTGCTACTGATACTGTGGGTGAATTTCAAAAAAGTAGAGGAAGTGTTGAGAAAGGCCATGAATTCATCCAACTTGTCGGTTGATTCTTTCCACAGAATAAAGATGTCATCCAGGTATCATCTGTAAAAATGGATATCCGCATAATAAGGGCTTCGGAACAAGATCTCTTCCTCCCACTCGACCATAACCAGGTTTGCGAATATCGGAGCACATGAGGAACCCATGGCCACACCCTTAATTTGTTTAAAAAATTCCCCTTGGAACGTGATGTAATTGTGTTCCAAGACCAGACCCATCATGTCGCATAATAAACCAATCCTATCCCAGCTGAGTCCTGAATATTTGCGTAGGCTGTTGGAAAAATATTCCAATCCTAGTTGATTAGGAATGCACGAAAACAGGTCCACTACATCTATTGTAACCAGGGTGAGGTTGGTCTGCCAGTGGTCATGGGTGAGTTTCCCTAGAAAACTCCAAGAATCCTTCAAAATCTGTGGAATTGCTCTATAAAGGTGCTTGAGCTGATGGTCAATCCATTTCCCCACCTTGAAAGTTTTAGATCTAGACCCAGAAATAATTGGTCTGAACGGTGGGTTATCCACAGATTTGTGGATTTTGGGAATCCCCACGATCTTCGCTAAAACCGGATGGTCGTTCTTTAAATATGTGTAGGTCTCGTTAGTGATTCTACTATCAATGAGATATTCCTCTATAACCAAGTCTATGCGATGATGTCCTATATTAATCTGGTTAAGGGAAACTGTCTCATATACCTCTGTCTGTTGTAAAATATCATGTATCCTAGCCACATAGTCATCTGATGGAAAAAGGACGATCCCTCCGCCCTTATCAGGTTTCATTATACGGACGTCCCTATTTTGGACAATTTGCTTCAAACAATCTCTCTCAGCCTGGGTGAAATTGCTCTGACTTATATGGTGCATGGACTGATATTTATAGATATCCCTGTGCAACCTGTACAGATCTTGACAAACCAATTTTTCAAAGTTGGCTATACCCGGATGGGCTACCGGAATGAATGCACTCTTCTTCTTCAACTTTTTGCCCGTATTTTCACCCACAGGTTGTACCTGGTCATCAAACTGGACAGCTAAATTTAAGTCCCGGCAGTAGAATTTGATTTGTTTGATGTTATCTACTATATTACTACGTGCCGTAGGGACAAATTTCATACCCTTGCTCATAACTTGGATGAATTGCTCATTTACCTCCATGTCAGTGTAGTTGTAAACACTAAAGCCATCGTATGAGTTGAAAACACATACTGGCCCTGGTTGCTGAACAGTAGTGTTCAACGTAGTGATCTCCGGCGTGTCATTCACCTTGATAGGAGATATCAACACTGCTGGAGAAAAAGGAATCCCTTCCTTGGTGCAACCACTGACATGGGAGTGAAACACATTATCTACCTCCTGTATTGACGACTGTGCCGGTCGGGATATTGGTTGATTGGGGATCGATCCCTCTGAAAATCCCGAGTGGGGTACCTTGAATTTACCCTACCCTGTCCTCGTTCATTAAACCTAAATTTATCCTGATGTTTGGGCCAAACATACACCTGGTCTGTTTTATATAAATTTAAGTCTCTGTCTAACTTTTTACTTTTTCTGTCATAAATATTTTTAACTTTACTGTCGGCCACAATGAACTGATTCTTAAACATATCACTCCATGTGTCGTATTCAACATCACCAACAATAATCTCGTACAAATTTTCAAGTTGTTCTGCTAACAAAATGCATTTGTCCTTATGATGTTTTATAAGTAATTGCATAAATAATCCCCCAAAACTGTCAAAAAGTTCATTAAATTCACATTTAACAGAATCAGTATACACAATACCCAATGGTAGTTTAAAAAAACGAATCCCTTTGGGAACAACCTTATTCTCCAAACAACAGTTTAAATAATCTATATCCATTTTACAATTCTTGTAGGCAAGAAGTTTCTTCCCAAATTCAAAAATAGTGTCTTTAATAGTAGCAGTACAAAACTCATTAGAATTTTTAACAGGAGCCTTATTATTAGTAACAAAATCGTTACGCTGTTCATATAAAAACTGCTCCATTAATTCCCTTTCATTGTTTTTGTCGGCCATCAACACTTGATGAGGCCCCTTAGTATGAACAACATTAATTTTATGAAGAAGCTTAGGTTCATATTTAGGACTTGAATTGTTATATGAAACAGTACCTTTTTTACTTCGTGTGCAATTGCGATGATTGTGGACTACATCCATAGAAGTTGTAACAGTTTTTGGTCTTGCCCCGTTTCGTTCGGCTTCCCTGCGTGCCCTTGTTATACTAAAGTCAAAGGTAAAGTCCTGTGCCGGTGTAACGGGCAAGGGGTCAAAAACATTTTTTTCCCCATCCAAAATTGTCCATAATCCTACTTCTTTAGGTGATGAACCGTCCATATCTGGTAGATCAATGGCTACTGGAACACCAGGACAAGATGTAATCGTGTTGCACAAAACAGCCGGAAAGCCCCTTTCCGGTGTACATAGCTGCTGCTTACACCGCTTGCTTTTCGCCCGTGTAATAACACATCCATAAGCTGCTGAATCAGCGGAAATATTTTCCGGTGACTTATTTGAAGACCCTTTAGCTGGTGAAGGTTGCGACTTGCATCCACGAACCCTTTTGTGAGCCTCCGTAGGTGTATGCAGCTTCCTCCGTACATCATTACCAACCTCACTGCTGCTATCCGCTTCCTCCTCGTTTGGCAACTGCTCAGCTACAAAACCCCGGATGGGGCTGTTAAACGTAGTAGGTTTACTATGGTTGCCATGATTAGTTACCAACCCTGTAACTAAATCAATAAGCCTTTTTAGTTCACTCTGAACTTCCGAAACCTCGGCACGTAGCAGTAAATATTCCTCCCGTGACAATAAAGGACCGTTGATATCCCTCTGCTCCTCCATAACAACAAACAACTTGAGATACTCGAAACAGCAACTGATAAAAAATTGTGGGAACTAAGAAAATCAGCAAACCTCGTACACAGGAAAAACTATTTATTACAACTTGGTTTAGCGCTTTCAACTAGAAAAACTAGTCTTCATCAGAACCATACAAATCCATACCAGACAAGTATATATACCCTTGTTGTTTAAAAATGGCGCCAAAACATTTAAAGGTGTACTGCTTAGAATGCATTTAGAAAAAAATCACAAAAACTAATTACAGTGTCCTAAATTTGAATACCTATAAAAGTATGTAAAAATACATATGTAAAAATTCTATAAAATATATGTGAAAGAATATATATAAATTTTAAAAAATCTTCTATGTATCATTTAAACATTAAATATCATAAAAATATATGCATACATGAAGGTCCACAATTTTATAGATAATAATGCAGGCATGCACTAAAAACTTAATGGCACTTTTGATTTTATTGAGCTAATACCAAAAATGGTTTTGTACTAATACTCGACCATATTATCTCAACCATATGAATTTTGAGGTTCTGAAAACGGAATTAACTGATAGGGATCCAGATATATATATATATATATATATATATATATATATATATATATATATATATATATATATATGGTAACATATGTTGTTCATGTATTTTTCTTTCTGCTATTCAAAATAGACAAGTTTCTAATTTTTAGACTACTTAAGCAAATTACTTTGATCAAACACAATAACTTGCCTTAGTTGATTAATGAAAATAAATATGGAAATTATGCCAATTTCACATGAAAGACAGAATACATGCACCTGCACTAGAATTAAATGATCCTCATAGCAGAGCCAGAAGGAACTATT